>NW_026578607.1:0-31441 GCF_029603195.1 Condylostylus longicornis
GTCATAAATCACTACAACGCCTTCTGTGTCGAATTGCGGCCTTCCTGCCCTTCCAGCCATCTGGAGCACCTCGAGCTCGGAGTAGTCAGAGTAGCCACCGTCTTTGTAACTAAGCGTAGATTTAATGACAACGAGATGCGCTGGAAAATTGACCCCTTGAGCGAGAGTGGAAGTGGTGCAAAGAACCTTGATCCGCTCAGCCAAAAAAAAGCTCTCAATGGTTTTCTTTCGAAAATTGAAAGTTGCTCACATACACAGTGAGTTGCTCACTCTTGATGTTGGGTCGAGCGATCCATGATGGAACCCAACCCCTCTGGGACTGAAGACCAGAATCTATTCATAACGATGCGTCAATATTCTCACAGAAATGATTGAAGCGCTTTGTCAGAGACATTCTGAGAAGCGGCGATAAGAGTCTGTGGGATAAACGTCGATGAACAGATTCACGAGGAGTAGCATTACTCGTTGCTGCTCAGTAGTTGTTACAAAACTCGAACCGACTCTCCAGAAGTGCGCTACATGCTGGAGGATCATGGTTGAGCCGAGCAACACCACTTCAGGCGGTCCTACCTTCCTCACATCCCTTCTTCGTGACGCTGCGAACGAAGGTATCAGCTTTGTTTTATCAAGGAACTTGTTTACCAAAAAACGAGTGCAGGACGGTCACCCGAAAATTGTGTGATGACCTGAAATTCAATTTTCCAACCGCCCTATTTTTGTTGCCTACCTGTCCGAGACTCTTGTTGAGGCTTTTCTCGAAGATGAATGCATTTGTTCGGTCTGACTTCGGATATCCAATCACGTGGGTTTGCAGTGGAACGGGCCGATAGCTGCCATCAAACCTGGCAATGTCTTACAATGTGATCCCAAAGAAACGTTATGAGACTTACTCATGGATAACCGCAGGGTTGCCAAGCCTGAAAAGGGTTTCTTTTGTTTCAACAGGGCTGGATCCCCTCAATGCCTACCATTCAGCGATGTCTGTGATGTTGGGAATTGTTGCTGATATTGCGATAAACCTAAAAGATAAATTAGACGATCATCTTCTTGGACTGGGAGTACCTAACGATGTCTTGGTGTTGTCCAACTGAATGAGCAGCGTTGCGTGAAGCTCCAGATAATGTTCTTGTTCTTGCGACGACAGCTTCTAGTGTTGCACCACGTTTCACGGTATTCAGCAGGTGAACTTCATCAAGGAGCTGAGGCACTATATATTTCCGAGATTGAATATCAACCAACAGACCACCAGACTGATGGAGCTTATTATTGATGAATATTGATTCCACTTCCTAGTGATACTGTCCCACTTTTCGGGTGTCGTAATGCTAAAGGACAAAAAACATCAGAAGGTTACCGAACACGTTCGTACATGATCTGAGCAGGCTTCAAGTGATCATACTTGTACCACTGAATCCCTCTTCATCGGTTCCGAAATCCGAAGTACATTCCGCGCCTGAATCAATCTTGTTGGGTTTGTGACTATTTGAACCATACACTTGATTCCCAATCAGGCCAAGTCGCTGGCTCCAATCCGCGAATCTTTCGAACAAAGAGCCTTAATTGGAGCTAAGGAAACAACTGCAGCCTCTCAAGATCAGGGTTGGCTTCAAGTACCAATATAAACGACCTTCCAAGATTTCTTTTTGTTGGGATGCAAGGGCTTTTTGATGTATGCGCAGAATTGCCAGCTCAAGCATCAACGTTTTCCCACTAGAGGTTGGCGCGCTTATCACAACATCGTTGTCAGTTTCGAAAAGGTCATGATAGCAGCGAGTTCTGTTGGAAGTTTCAGTCCAGAGAAGAATACATGGTGAGGATTTACTGCATGGAATTGAGCTCCGTTATTCTGAAAACTGGCCTAATGGATTCCGGGAGCTGCTGGACTTTGATATTAGGAACCATGTCTATTCCAAACGAAACATGAATAGACTAAATCACGCTAATTATGTTTGATTTCATAAATAAAAAACTAAACAACGAGGACAGCCTGGTTCAGCTTTCTCTCACAGTGAATGAAAGTGTACGAAAACGTCGAGGCGCAGTTCATGAAAATTGATCAAGAATCAAGAAAAATGCTAGCCATCTTGCTCATCGGTCTTCGCTCAGATGAGTGCTAATTCGGTTGACTTGTTCCATGTGCATCCATGCTAACTTTTTCAAAGACGGAGTCCCCTGTGGATCCATAGGCACCAAAGAGGTGTGAAGGGAGATTCGGCATGACTTTCCCCACGTCTTTGCGCAAGCAGCTTTCAAACATGGAGTACCTCATAACCCCCTGTTGTGTGAGTATTTCAGGTTCAGAACGCCTCGTCTTAAATTGAACTGCGCGCATTCCAGGGGGCGCATGAGACACGATTGGGTTCATTGGGCCAGCGTAAATAGGGTCGTCAGAATTAGATTTTTCGTTGGATCCTGCCGCATTGTACTGAGGATAATAAACACATAAGCACTTTCTGCTTCGCTGGTCACCTACAGCTAGAGCTCTGGTTCCTGGTGCCATGTATCGAACATGAGGTTGTGCAATTGGCACCCCGTGAGGAATTTCCTCTTGTTGGCTGGAAGAAGACGACAAGCGAATCTGTCTCACTCTAATTCAACTTACACAATAGACACCTCAATCTTTGCTTCATATGGTAGGGCGAATACTTTTCATGCCTTGAGTCAAGTAGAATGTTTGTGGTGCTGGGGTAATCGGTTGTTCCTCAACTACTAGAGTCTCCTGCTCGACATAGGCCTGACAAACCCCCGTCAATCCATAAACAGGTCCCATGTTACGGCTTACTCTGGGTAGGGCTTTTGGAGCTTCTGGAGCTCTTGGAGCTTCTGGAGTTCTTGGCGCTTCTGGAGTTCTTGGCGCTCTTGGAGCTCTTAGAGCTTCTGGGCGCTGCGGCTTGTAGGAACCCAAATGCACCGTCTCTGAAAATTGAAAATTTCGTTTGGTGCACAACTCTGAGCCTACCCTCTCCAAACTCTGTCATGTCGGACGTCGACGTCGAGGGACCAAAACGAACAGAATGAGCAATTGTTGCGTCCTCACTCGGATACTTCGGTGCAGACGACAGCCCTACCGCAAAAGACGGTAGACTCAAAACTACATTCATTACTGACCTGTCGCTGGTGGTGGATGCGGTATGACGGTCATTGGTGCCCCCTATCCAAGCACATTCTGGTTGTGTGAACTCTGGCCAATCTTCTAACCTGTGGAGCCGGGAGTTTCTCGTAAAACGGCACTTCACATGATTTTTTCCACATATTTCGGAACAACGTAGGGGATCTCCTTAATAACAACCTTTGGAACCTGATCGAGGGGATGAACTCGAATCGTCCCTGATTAACAAACCTTTTTCCGAATCACTTCGGGGACCTCAATGATTTTCTCCTGTACGACGGGCTTTGTGGTTTCTATAATTCGTTCAACTATATGAAGTTTTGGAATTGGAATGATTTTCGGTGGAGCACGGCAAGCGACTTCAATGGGAGTTTCAACGTATTTGATTCCCTGAACAAAACCATTAACTTGCTTCTACGATAAGAAACCTACGAGTGGAATTTGGACGATTTTATCCTCCACAATAGGTTGGTAATTGAAATGTGGCACTTCTATTGTTTTCACTATCTCTTTCACCTCAACTTTGTCAAGAATTAGCGCTTTGGGGATATCGACGAACGAATGCTGGAATTGCGTATAATCCTGCTCAATTGGACGGACACGTTCTTCTTCTTTAAGAACAAAAATGTCTCGCTCCTGTAATTGAAGACATTTTCTCGCTGTGCAAATCTTCTTACCTGGACGATCGGCCTAGATACTAGTTTTTCTGGGATTGATCTCAACATTTGCTCAGGCAGTGGAACTGCGCCGTATGCAGTCATGGCCAGAAATTTCCCATCAGTTCCTTTGAAGTCATGGGCCAATTTCTCGAAGGCCTCGCCGGTGAGAAATTCCCCCATTGCTGGTGCTTGGGGTTGCTGCGCTAACAGCACTTTCTCTGAAGTTGTTTCTGATATCTCATCTGGTGGACTGAAAAGGGCTTCATCAGTGAAGTCCTGGACTTCGTGACTGCCCTGCAATAATAATGAATCACAGCATCATTCGACGGCGGCCTGCGCATACCCTTTTTTCGAGAGGGAATACGTGGACGTATCCTTGTGGCTCTATTAAGTGAACGCAACCAAGACATCACTGCTTGTTGAAAAATGGTGCTCACCATATGGGACTGGAATGCGCCCACTAAAGGGCCGGGTAGTACTGGAAATCGCGGGCGACAGACGATCGAGGCCGCGCTGCATGGGTTCGTAGCGCCCTTCAACTTTTGAGCTGGGGATCGCGTCTGATGGCTTAATGAAAACATGACCAGTTTGCTTTGGCTGGAGTGACACAACTGTGTGCCCAGCGACGGGGGGCTTTTCCCTTGATGCTTCGTGTGCAAGCATTGCGAAAGTACTGTTCAACGCCTCAACGAAAAGAAGATTAAAAAGGAAAAAACACGAAGGTCAAATATGATGCATGCTCTCTACAAACAATTTTTCATGCTCATTTTCATGCCCCGCCGTCTATTGCTTACAGGCCACAGTCTATTGCGTCAGTATCGGTTGCAACATTCAAAGCGGTTTCTATCAGCTAGAACGAAATAAAAATCAATGGTCATCCCTTGACCTGAACCGCCACCATTGGAGGCCGTTTCTTGTCTATTTCTTCTTTTGCATTTTGTCGACTAGCCTCGTTCATCTTTTGAAGAACTTCGTGCATTTGGCGGCTTTGTTCTTTTACCTTTTCAGATTTAATGTACATAAAAATTCCAACTATGGCGGCTGTTGCCCCAGTGATAACGACGAAGAACCTTCCAAACCTTTCTGGGGGATTGTCTGGAAGGAAGGACGTCGCCCATCTTTCAAATCCTCTAGGTGGCGGCCAAATTGGGTTGTTCCACTTTTGCACTGGATCTTTGATATGCTTTGGTATTGAAAACGAGGGAAGAGATGCAAGACGTGGATGTTTTGCGCCAGAGAATCGGGCCAGGAGAATTGCTTATTCTTTGATGTTGAACCGAAGAATCTTCTAATCATCTTCTCATGATGTTTCCCTACTTTATTCTATGTTCTCTTGGAGAAAAACTCTTGAAAAATAAAGTCAATCTTTGTGGAGATCCACAATCCCAGGAAGTGTTTTCTCTTGGGGAGTGTTTGCGGCCCCGCTCACCCTCTTTTCACTGCACTCGCACAAAAATACTGTAGAAGATGTTCAAATCAGCATACCATGAAGAAGAGCGGGCCGTCTGAAAAAATTCAAAATAAGGGAGAAAAAACCGAAAGAACGTACATGAGAAAATCAGATTCCTTCATGTTTCCTGTTGTCATGAAATGTGACAATACTGACACTGGGTCTATCGTTTACCTTCAGACTTCAGACCCATCACAGTGAATACTGTAATATGAACATTGAAACACAGAAGAATCCACTGAAAACTTACCTGAATACAACTCTGCATTCAGTGTTTGCATAACAATTTCCTTAAATTGTGGAGTCGTCATTGGAACGTCAGAACCTAGAGAAGAGTGCAGATGGACGCCTGCTTGAATGAAATGCGGTTTCTTGATGACGTCTATCACGTTTTCAGGGCTGTAGGCCAGGTCGTCCCGGAGCGATCGATTCGATATCGTACAGTTGCAAGACTGCAATCGAGGAAGCTATAATTTCATCAGAAGTCTTGCCAACTCACGTGGCTTTAGCGCCGCCTCTACAGCTTCACTTATCACTTTTTTATACTCCGCAGCAAGAGCGTCTGAAACGTCCGCCCACAATGCTATCACATCAGCAAGATTAGCGCGAGCCATTTTGGCCCTTCAGATCTGAGCACCATGCTTTGCCGTTAAATCACCCAAAAAATGTTTCGCATTTTATGCGCCAAATATTGTGAAAAAACAGCTATCTTAAGGTTTTGGATAAATGAGCTCTTTCGGCATTTTCTCTCGCATGATTAAAATAAGCAGTAGCAACCATCTTATCGAGAAGAACTTTCATGGTATGATACCACGGCGTAGTAGCCAGCAAGAGCACTTCTGTTTTGATTTCCTCTTCACTGTGAAGATCTTTTTTGCCTTCTTGTAGTGCTACTTCTTTCAATTCTGCTAAAACTGTGACATTCGTTGAGCCTTGAGGCTCGTTTAGTTGAAATGCATCTAAAAAGAATTCTGCTTCTTAGTAATCGAAGTACACTTACCGCCTCGCAAGTCTGAAATGGCATGAACGCACCAAACAAGGAGTACAATGGGGAGCAAGGTTTCGAGAGAAGAGAATATCAGTGCCATAGCTGTGTATCTTTTCAGGTCTGCGTGCAGTACCAATTTTATAGGGGCACAGAAGTGAAAAACAGACGCGTTCAAGAAACCACATTGGACTAACATCATTGAAGCAATATTATGCAATTGAGTTTGCAGAGAATCACAAAAGCAGTCGTGTACCACTAAAGGGTAGGAGAGCTCCTTTTTGTTCCTGAGCTGAAATGTTTCAAAATGTAGATTCTTCGAGCTGTGCAACCACCTCATGAATAATATTGATGAAGTGGTCATCGGTAATTCGGGAAAAAGCAGAATCCCCTTGGACCTCCAAATTGCTCTTCAACCGTTTCGTTACTTGCCCTTCTGAAAGCCCTTGAGGGTTTCGCAGCAACTGATTGATTGCTAGACGGTTGGACCCCTTCCAGGTCAGCTATTTTGTGCGCCATATCAACAGTAGCGGACATAACAGCTTCGAAGTCATTGCCTTGAGGGGCTAATTTTCGCCGAAGACGCGCGTCTGAATGCATGAGGGGGGTTTTGTGGTATAGATTCGGACTTTAGGAGATGGACGACAATTACCTGAGGTTCCATTGCAAGAAATAATGCACAGCGCTGAGAAGACAGCAAGAGCTAAGAAGCCTTTCACAACCATTGCGTCTTTCTAAACTTTAACTGAGGCCCAAGACCTGTGGATGGAACAGGACGTCTCGTCGCCTTCTCATCTTGCACAGACCTACTGATTGCACACTTGCATATGAAAATCATATCGAACGAGCTACATCAGTAACCATTATTTCGCTCAATCAGTGGTTGTGTTCAGCTTAAATCACTTCATGCTCAAAATTTGTTTCGCTCGCATAAAGAGTGGCTTCCTCATCAGACCGTCGTGCATGATAAAGTGCCTACGATACGTCCCTTGGCAGTAGAACTGTATCTCTGCATGGGTCTCTCAGAGAAACGTCACAAAAATTGCTTTTTTGATTGACACAGACAAACAAATTTGTTATAAATCAACTGCTGGTATAATGCCGTCGGTTTGACGTCGATAATGATAGGTACGCGGCTTTCAGAACTCTTCGACCTTGGCTGCGCAACGTTTTCAGTCCACAAATGACGAAAACTCAAGATGGAGAGTTCACGCAACGAGCCGCCAGTAGCTGACTGTTTGTGGAGTAGTGTCCGTTTTTTTCATAAAGCAATGAGTGCTATCAGGAACGTTTGCAGCCCCGAATCGTCAGAGAACGAACCTTTGATTATTGGTGCAAACGGAAAGTTCAACAGGAGGCGAAGTGGTGCTGACACTAACTCCAACGGAGCAACAATATTTCTCGCTGGGCAGCATAAGGCAGGCAAAACCTCCCTGCTGTACAGACTCAAACTTCATGACTTTATCCCAACGGTGCGTTAACAGAAATTCTGAGAAGCTGACTGATTATGCTGCAGATGCCTACCACTTCTCCCGTGACTGAAAGTTTTAACCTCCATTTCACATGCTCGAACCATAGTCACACAAAGGGTGGTCTTCCGCTTTCGATCAATTCGCGAATTAATACTTTCCAATCCTGCCAATTTGTGCACGAAAGAGTTAAAATCATTGATTCTGGTCGAGTGGTGAACAATCCAAGTCCCATATCAGAGGAGCTGCCAACGAAGAAGACCATTATGTCGCCTTTTGAATTTCGCGGTTATGAGGATCGTGCACATTCGCATCCGACATCGCAGGACCACGAACTTAAACGCTCGTCAGATCTATCTCGATCCGTTACTACTTCCGCTTCACCCCCACAGTTAAATACCCGCTCAGCCTCCGGGGAGGCTTTTCCCAGCGCTTCAATTCTTCCACCCTGGACGCCATCAATTCTTTCTGTAAGCGTTCAAGGTAAAATCGTCTTCTAGTTCTCCCGAATTTCAGAGTTGCAATGCTGCAATAATCGTTCTAGACTCTACATCCTCCGCACCTTCAATTTCAGAAGTGAGAGGATCTTTGCGCGAAGGTGGCAGATCCATTATCTTGCTCAGACTCGTGAAGAAATTGTTTCTGTACTTTTTGATGACGCAATTGTTTCAAGAAATGGAAGAGTTGCTCTTCTAGCAAACAAACAAGACGCTGTAGGATGCCGGTCTCCGGAAGAAATCACGGCACTTCTAGACTTGGCGCCGTCACTGCAATATCGGTAACCGCTGGGTTTTGTTTGACAGCAAACATACTTTCAACCTCTCAGCCGATGGGCAGTGTTTCCAACCAGTGCGAAGAGCGGGGAAGGGATTTCCGAAGCCCTTTGCTGGCTTCTAATTGACCCAACAGAGTCTCAAACCCATGACGACGAAAGCCCACTGGGATATCAGAGTGGCGTCTCTGCCATCGTTGATGACCCTCTTGGAGGGGCTTTCCCTACAATGCCGTGCAAGTTCCGCTTGATCCCGAACGACGGCGCTTCTGATAGATTCAACGTTGACGAAAGAGAAGCTCGACGTTTGAAGAATCCGTTTTACTGTCCTCCATCAAGTGCTTCTCACAGTAAAACAGTAGAGGAAGTGTCGATGTCTCCGATTCAAAGGGAAGAAGATCACCTTCCTTTGTTGCGCTCTCACGGCGTTGCGTTCCCCTTAATTCCCCCAAATTTGATTGGCAAAAAAACAGATACATCTCCCATTGACGATTTGTTCAGCAGTGAAGTGATTCTTGGCATGAACCCCATCCCTCCTGCAGGAATTCCGCTTGTCCCATTGCCATTTGACTTGTTATCTTCCTAATTTGTTGTTTTTCATTTTTGCAAGAACAAGAGACAGCCTCTTCATGCCATCGCAGTGTAAATGTAATGAACAAGAATTTGTGAAATGCGAATCAAACAAGTAAACAACACTTTTCATCAACATTTAGACCTACGATCGCTGAAAATACTGGAAACCTGCAAACAAAAACCTCAGAATGTTTTGGTTGCTCGTCCCACCCAAGAGACCTTCAAGATTGCCACTCTATTGCAGATACTTTTATTTATTTTTTTCATTTTTTCATGTTCTTATTCTTGGAATTCAACACCCTTTTTCGTGTGTTCCCTTTCTGTGCTTCCTCAGCCGCTTCGCGTTTCCTGGAAGGCCACACAATTTTCCCCCCTATTTGATTTTCGGCAGCCTCTCGACTTCTTCTTTTTGCTTCTTCATTTCATTGGCATCTCTTTTGGTTTTTTTAATTCTTCAAGTTGTAGAATACAGCCAACGTGACATAGGTCCCCTTCTTATTCCCCAACAAAAGGCCACCCCTCTCATCATTTATGAATTTGCCGCGCTCAGAGATGCTCTTGCCCATTTGTGGCTGATTCTTGTTGGATCATCATACACTATCGAGATGTTTCTTCTCATTTTTGGGTTTTTTGGGGATGTTCAAGTCAGCATTGGAAGCCTTATTGCAATTCTAATTCAACCAATTCTCATCAGTTGTATATTGGCGATGCGTTTGGTCGCATTCAACCAAACACTCAGGAAAATGAGCATTGGAATCTTCATTTCTGTTCTAGTACTGGCTGCGTCTGTATTACATGGGTCTTATCCTATAGCAGGATTGAGAGACGCAATTGTTGATATGCGGGAGCGCAGCATCAGCCCTGGCCATCTGGCGCTCAGACGATTCATGATTGCACGAAGACTCGAAATTTCAAATTCAGTTTTGTACTGTAGAAGAGATCACCCCTTGTGTAAAGCACAAAAAGCGATTCTCGGTAAATGGATTTCTGATGATTGTTTCACTTTCTTTCGGCAGGGATTTCTGACTTCCATCAAGACCTCTACATCAATCCCCTGTTGGATGCGGAAGACAGACACCCAAAGCGGACTGTCTCTTCGTTTCATAAATGGTGGAAAAGCTATTCATTCATGAGGTTAACGAAAGAGGAGGTTGTTTCTTATCCAAGCTCGCGAGTTCTGTTTCGGCCCGATCCATCATTTGGGCCATCGTTTCCAATTCGGGATGATGACTTTCAAGGAATAAATCGAAAGGACATTTTGTACAACAAAACAGCGACACTAGAGGACGACAACTACATTCCAATTACAGAGGAACGATACGATAAATTGAAGGCTCATTACAAAAATCGAACACGGATTGACGACTCGCCATCCTTGACTGGCCTTCCAGGTAGAATGCACCGGTTGGTTTTTGAAGATGAAAACCTCCTAGAGTGCTTCACTACAGTCGAAACGGCAAGAACCAGCGAACCGACAGCAGGAGCCAGCAATCGAGCAGCAAAAGCCAGTAAGCGAGCAGCAAGAGCCAGTAAGCGAGCAGCAGGAGCTAGTAAGCGAACAGCAGCAGCTAGTAAGCGAGCAACAGGAGCCAGTAAGCCATCAGAAGCCATGGAGCCAGCAGCAGAAAAACAGCGCCGATGGGGAAACTGTACTGGAAACATTGCACGATACAGACTGGAACCAGATTTATTCACTTATGTGAATCCGATCTCGCGAAAATCTGAAGATATTCGACCGGAAGCACTTGCATGGAGAGACGCATTAGGAATGATGAGAAGATTTGTTGTTGATTGTGATGTCCAATTTGGGCACTTCGGGCGAGACATTCAGATGGCGACTGTTTGCCTCGAAGGAAGGGGGTATGGGCGGGAAATGGAATTTCTCCAAATACTCAAAACATTCGGAATACCAACGTGGAGATTCCGAACATTGGGACTTATTTTCACTGGAGTATTAAAGTTAGATGAGCTAGAGAGAATTCTTGGGTTGAGTGGAAATGAAACGCTTGCAGAAATTCGAGTCAAATGAAGGACAAACCCTTCAAGCGGGTTCCTCCACTTCACAAAGATCAGGCTTCCTCCCCGCTTTCTTCACCTCCTCCTTCTTTTTCCGTTTCACCAGTTTCTCCTGAAGACTCCTTTTTGGAGGAACCCGTTTTTTCGCGCTTATTTCTCAAAGCAGTCAATTCTATGAGGAAGAGTTGTTATCAGTTTGAAGATTTCCTTCTCACTGAGTCGAAGCTCTTCTAACTTTTTCTCATTTTGATGCAGCTGAAGAGAAAATAGAATCATTGGGAAAGGCAACGTTTTGCTTCTACCTTTTTAGATATGCTTTTAATTTTTTTCTCCGCCTTGGAATCTCCATTTTCCAAAAGCTTTTGAAGCTCATCAAGCTACAAACATATGGCTTTCCACAGATCTTCTAGTTTTGGTTTTCACCTCCTTGTTTGAGTCGTCCTTCTCGCTAGACACGTCATCAAATTCCTTTTGGAGTTTCTCAATCTCCTTATCAATTTCCTCTCTCGAGGTGATGTCTTCATACTCTTTGCCAGCTTTTTCAATCTTCCCTGCAGTCAACCGTTTTTCAAGCTTCAGCTAATTCTTGACCCACCGTGCTCTTCAGTCATTTCCTTCGTGCAACTACTAGTTTTCTCTGCCAGTAACCGATCCGCTATTGTAACAGCTGAAAATAGGGCTGTGGTTTTAGCAATACAGTTGTGGAGGATACCTGCTGGTTCTAGGAAGATTATCGGGGCTTCGAGGGCGCCAGATTGCTTGGGAGAAGCTCCCTAATTGCGATTGTAAATGGAGATAGACCTCGTCGAAAAAAGGCGAACCATCGAGACTATTGAGTTCATTAACGCCTCCGGGGTAATTGACTCCTGAAACTTCCGCAGATTCTGAAATTCATGGCTTCAAAACAAAGTACGCAGATTGAGAATCGTTCGGAGACCTGCTGCTTTTGTTTGTCAAGGTCGCCTGATGATGGTTACCGTCTGAATGAAAGCTATAATACCCAAAACTTCTCGAACCTTGTAGTTTGAGCGATTCCATGTGAGACTTCAACGGTCCGATATCTGTTGCCTGAAAGAGCTCCATCCATTCAAAGCCGTCTTGAAGATCATCTTACGAGTTCCCTAAAAGTATCATGGTGTTTCTAATTTTTCTTGGACCACTATCGCTTCTTACCCTAGGCCTGACGCTATCTTAATATCTTCCTGCGCTGCTGCAGAAGCGCCCTTTTCCATTTTACCTTGGAGCATTAACACATCATGTGCAATTGAAGCCGAAAACCGAGCTTACGAATCTCGTCCATAGTGATGTTCAGTCCTGGTGGTGGCGGTGTCGTCTGCTGTGGTTGTTGTTGTGTAGGGGGGACGGTCTGCATTATATCCCCTGGAAAAAAGACAGTCGTTTCCATTAGACTCTATTTTCCGTTACCAAAAAGATTGAATTTGCTTGTCTTGTGACGCAAAGCATGGCAAGTCGCAAAGAAACAGCTTAAAATTAGGGTGAAAGAATGCAACAACATGGGAACACTCAGTTGGTTCTCTGAACTATATACCAAGCATTAAGTTCCGTTCTACATAACAGCCCAGTGTGCTCAAGTTTAGTTGCATTTAAAGTTTCAGTTGTGTTGTGCAAATAACAATGGTCGTATAAATGCTTGATTTTTGATTGTTCGAGCCTAATGTCTCGGTCTGCTGAACTTCTAAAATCAGACTGAAAAGTGAGTCTTCTTTTATTTAGGTTTTTAAGATGTTTCGCGCCGCACTTATCCTCACAAATCTTGTTTTGGTTTTTTCGTTGCCATCTGCCGATGTGCGTAACGCAATCGGCAAAAATTTTGCCCGACCTCCCGTGCGTACATCTCCAGCTCCGCCTCTAGAGCCTCCTGTAGATGAAACTGGACAATTCAGGCATGTTTCGATTCTTGGTACCTCAAGCTGCCTTCTTGTTTCGCAGCGTAGCTCCGATATCGGCTCGCCCACCCCCGCAGGTAACAAATCAATCAAGGTCCGACCATTGTTAACTCTTTACAGGTAGTCGCTCGAGGGGATCAATCAAAGCGGTGTCCTCCCTCATTTGAGGCGCTTGGAAAGCTTTGCGTGAAGGTTATCAATGTGCCTGCTATACCGAGATGCCCTCCACGAGCAGAATTGACGCCGGAAGGAGTCTGTGCGGCATTCATAGGTAAAAGATTTTTCTGAATCAAGTTTGTGATGCACGTGTTTTTTACTCTACAGGAAAAACGCCCCAGTGTCCTGAAAACTTCAACCGACTCGGAAATCGGTGCGAGCGGCGTGAGACTACTTCTTCGTTCAGCGTATGCAGCGACGGCTACACTCTGACTGACACCAACGAGTGTGTTGCCCCAATCGAAACTCCACCTGTTGCCGAATGTCCAGTGGGCTCAGTACAACGCGGTGACATGTGCATCATGGAGGAAGAGGAAGAACCAGAATTCACTTGTCCACCAGGTTACACATTAGAAGGGAAAAAATGCACGATTGAAGAGGTACAAACAAAAAGAGATTTCTAACTCCATGCTCTCTGTCTTCAGTTGTACAATTGCACTCCAGAGCGTCCAGGTGAGTTTTCCCTTTACCAATGTATCCTCCATGATTTTTCTTCAGTATTTCCAACTGCTCGGCCACGACCTCTTCCTACGCGTCCGCCATTTCCAACATTCACTCCTTCTGTCAACCCTCTGCCAACTTTCGTTCCAACGTTTGGACCCTTCCCAACCTTCAGCCCGACGGTTAGACCCTTGCCAACTTTCGTTCCAACGTTTGGACCCTTCCCAACCTTCAACCCGACGGTTGGACCCTTGCCGACTTTCAATCCGACGATTGCACCCTTGCCAGGTTGGCTTAGAGACCATCAGCGTTCCAACGCCTTTTTGTTTTTCAGTTCCAACGCGGCCACCATACGACGGCAAATCCAAAACTCTTCCAGTTCGTGTTTACAACAAACATTTTTCCCCTTATTATTTTTTCAGACCTTCAAAGGAGGGAACTCGGGGTGGCGACGCGCTCAAGCCTCTTCTCCCGAGTTTTCGCGCCCTATTCTTCCCCCTGCTTCCAAAGAGTTCAACCCGGAGCTGATTGATTATGTTGTTCAGGCAACGTGCAAACGGGTGCGATCGATTCTTGCTCAAAAGTTGTGCCCTCGCGGAATTTTGAATGGGAAGATGTGCAGAGTTGAAGTCGAAGGTCAGAGCAGCCCTGCCCACTTCATTAACTTGTTTTCTCTTTAGTTCCTCTCATAGAGACGTCGCTGAATTCCTTCGAAACTGACGTTCAACCTCCTCAAGAAAGATGCCCAGATGGATTCGGGTTGCTGGATCGTCTGACCTGTTTGTTATCGGGTGGGTTCATTTGCTGCATCATGAATTCTTATCATTTGACATCAGAAATAAGAAACCTCAATTATGTTTGTCCACCTGAATATGAGGATACTGGAGATAGATGCAGAATCACAACAGCTCCGACGTTGACTTGTCCACCACAATTCGTTCTTGAAGCGGCTTCAAGCAGTTGTGTTCGAACTCTGGAGGTGCGTTCATTCTTTTCTATCGGAAACAATTTCTTGTCTCCAGGCTCCTCCAATCACTGAATTTAGCGTCACCTACGCATGTGTTGGAAAAGACTGCGCGAATAATCAATAGATTATCCGCTTTCAGTCTTGATTGTTAAAAAACTCCGATTTTTTGTACTTTTCTTTGTTTTTTTCGCGTCTATTTTTTCTTTGAAGGTGAATTTTGTTTCAATCAAGTAACACCCCATTCTTGTACCACAATTCTCGCTCGTCCAGTTTCAGTTCACAATAGAGAAGTCGTAACCAAAGCACTACAGCTATTTTTCGGATGTGCTGCCTACGATGTTGAAGTAATTCAATCTTCTTCTTCTAAAAAATGGTCTTCATACCATCACATCAATTCTTATTCTTCGAAGCGCCCCATTGAAATACGAGATCATGGACTTTCCATCCTCCAACGAATCCAAGATTGATCCACTTCGATCCAGCCAACTGAGCGATCTGACCCTCAGCCGAAACAGCCCACAGTTGATTGTACTCATCGAACGCGATGGCTTCTGGTCTTAGTCCTTGTGGAAGGGGCTGAAGCATTCCACTTGATAACAAGTCGATATCAGATGCATTACCTTCGAATCCCATTTTTTCCCTTCTGCGTTCCATTTTCCAAGTTCCCGTGTTGAGTTAAGAGCGTAAATCTCGTTCTTTCTATCCATCTGATTCAATCAAATAGATTGATCGTCGATAATTGTTAACTTACAGTAATTCCAATAACCTTTCTGTACCTTCCCAATACAACTTCCCATGTGTATCCTGTCCACTTAGCGATCCCCCCCTGAGTGAATCAAATCAAATGGAACTTGTGTTTGTCTCTCACATGTTGGAAGACAACCCCAGAGTTGATCATCCTTATCGAAACAGAAGTCAGTCAACGATCTGTGTCCCAGATTTCCAAGAACTCTCCACCCTTTTTTCGTCAGTCGAGCAAGACGACCATCACTGCTAAGCGACCAGAACCTGTTATCCTGCAAGACGAACATCAACATCGAACTCAATGTTCTTACTGGTGCGTATGCAATTTTCATGATGTCCCAACCGGGGCGTGGTCTTTTTTCTGTCCAGCCAAATCCGTTCCAAGCTCCCAGCATTCCTTTCGTATCAACAACAACTGCCCCATGCAGTAAGCTCAATCCGCCCTTAGCGTCGTATAGTCGGCGATCCAGACTGGCAGCACTCAACGCAAGCGACGATCCTGCTGAACAAAACTTCTCCAAATGAGTCACCGATACCTTTACCTTTTTCCTGCTCATCATCCAAATTCCCGTCTTCATTCTGCATCAAACAAAAATCTCTTTTGATTCAGTCGCACTTGTAGTTACTTCATCGCGCGTTGAGGCGCTTGATAAAATCTCTCCTTGAGATTTTTCGTCCTGTTAGAATTGATTCATTGCGATTGCTTCTTTCAGCTTGTTTGTCTCACCTGGAATTCCTTCGCAGCTTGAAGTCGTTTTAGCGTGTCTTCTGCTTGAGAGCGGAACTGTTCTCTCAAGACAGGCGGCGGGTAGAGTTTGAACGAGTCTTGCGGACCCAGAAACTGTTCTTGACGAAATCCTGCGAAAAACGCGTGAAGCAGAGAGACAAATCGACTCACCATTTGAACTTGATCGGGAGGCACTGTTTGAAATTGGTCTCGCAGATTGAAGCGGGGAAAACGCGTTGTGTCGCCATTCAAGGAGTGATTGGCTTGATGGGAAGCAGTGCTGAGGCCTGAAATGCGGCTTGGAATCAAGTTTGTGGACGTGCTGGAAATAATCTGAAGAGTCCACACTTGCACATGCCTATTAATGAGACGTTGATACAGAAGCAAGAGCGATAGATGAATAAACTAAAACTTAAAAATTAGGTTGACAGATGGATTTCATTGGCAGAAGAACAACTAACGGGTTCCGAAGCTTTTAGAAGATGTTCTTCAGAGTGAAGCATCATACTGATCATTTCAATCAAGAAAAGCGCGAAGTTCAAACACAGAGGTGTCTGTCGAGCTTCACGGAAATGTATATTCGGACAGACTGATGTGGAATTGTTGACTATAGATAGTCACCCAAAGATTGGTGTGCGGTCTAGTATCGTGGGGAACGGGCTTCTTCAGCTTGATTTCGCTGCATGCGTGGATGCGTGCGACGGGAAATGGCGAGTTTGTGGCCGGACGTGTAGGAAAGCATGAGACGACGAAGACGGCGCGCGAAGCAGGAGTTGGCGTTGCTTCGTTGGCCGTGACGTCAGTAGATGAGCCAGGCTCGTTCGAGGAATTTGAAGGGGGTGGTGTTCCCTCGCCTTCAATGTCAAAGTGGTCATTGGAACGTGGATGCTCCATTTTACGTAGTCGAGAGTACGTGCTGACTGTAGTTTAGTGGGTGCACACTTGTAATTAGGTGTGGGGCACGCAGGTTCAATTAGCTGCCTCTAGCCTCAAAGAAAATGCGTAAGTCGCGGATGCGCTGCGTTCTTATAGCAAGTTCGTGTTGAGAATGCCAATGTTGCTTGTTTGTACCATGCAGGGTGATTGGGGCGCATGCTTCAGGCGAAGCCAAAAAAACCACGTAGAAAGAAATAATTCGATGATGATGGTCGTGAGCGTGATGCGTAACGTGGCTGCAAAGAAATGACAAATCCGTGTTGTTGGACTTACTGATTTAATGAGATAGGACTAGGTACTGAGGCTGAGAGAAGCGACGCGAGTGTACTGTTAAACTGAACTGAACGACGCTCAGCTAGCGGCATTCCAATACACCACAGACGGCGCGAATGCTCTAGCGCTTTCTAGCCGTTCTCAATCTCATTGGTCCCTCAGTGCAACAATACGTCTTTCAGGATCTCTGGCACGTCTGCTGCATCGCATGAGCATCTCCCCAATTTATTGAAGATGCTGAGTTAACCAGAGGAGATCGTTCGTCATATATCAGTATCCTTGCGGGAGGGGCAGTGTGGCTACACGTGACGCCTTGCGGATGTGCCATTATTGCTAGTTGAAAACTACTCCAATTCCTGTCTGAAAGTTCGAAAGAGCTATCAGCAATTTTTGAAGGCTCTAGGGCTGACAGCCGGAAGAAGTAGAATTTCGAAATAAAATTTGATGATTTCTTGTGTAAGAGGCTTTTATTTCAAGAAGTGCTCTGGTGATAAAAACCAATAAATCAACAGGAAGATCAAACTTGAAGAAAGCAGTTGAATAGAAAGAGCTTTCTGTTCTCAGGCTATTGATCAAGAGGATGCTTTCTAAATCCACATCCTTGAGTGCAAAGGTCCAAACATGTTCTAATCATCTTCTTGTCTCCACCATATTTTGAAATGGTTTCAGACGCCAAACGCGACAGTCCAGCCTGCGATGAATTCAGTCTCTTCCATCAATAAGAGAAATTCCTACGCTTTCACCTTGAGACTCTCTGCACGTCACATGGCAGCTTTTGTAGCACTCTGACCTAAATCAACACAAACATCTCGCAAATTGGATGTCCCACATGATTTCGCTCACTTGGTTTTTAAATCCGGAAAATCGCACCCCATTTTGCAGAATTCCCGTGCTTCCCACACAATGGATTCATCCTTTCCCGCAAAGTGCTTTGCGGAGGTCAAACAACGATTGTAGCAGGAAGCTGGGAAGAAGTCAACCTCCGTCAGGTACGTTGAGAAAAACTGAAATCAGACATTCTACAAAGGAATTCAATTAGCGACCTACGGTGGACATTTCGCGTCCCCATTCCAACCAACTTCTGTATCTTTCAGAGAAACTCTGCGACATAAGTTTAGACTCAACAAAAAGGCACAAAATCCAATTATTTCAGGACAAAAGGCGGTTCACACTATCTAGACAAAAACGATCTGCAATAGGGAAAGTGAAGAACCATCGTTCAGCCAATCATTCACCTAAAACAGTCAAGCAGAGCTTCTGGGTTTTCTTCTTGTATTAAATGCCCACTCTTCACTGAAACCGTCGCTACAGAATTCTGAACCAGAGGCACTCTACCAGGGAAAGCCAGAGACTCACCGATGGGTCCTTTCTGAATCCTGCAATCAAGCGGCGCCGATCTTTTCCAGAAACAATTCTATCGTCTGTTGCTGAAACGACGAGAATCGACGAATCTCGAACAGCAAGCTTGGAATTTGGAGTCTGAAATACAGAGAAATTGAATTAATCACTAATAAAAAGCAAGTACCTTGGAAACAATTTCTGATAAGGCTTCAAAGTATCTTGGGTGTGCCGATGGAAGTTGATAAGCCAGCTTGCTCTCATCAGTCAGTTTCGATGGATTTGACCATCCGCGCTTTAAAAAGAATTCCCCTAATTCTGATTTAATGAGCGATAATGAGAGAGAACGTCCAATAGAGGTTCGAACAATAGTGCGTATGAATTTCGTCATTCCAGCCTCCCCAAGACATGGAGCTGGAGAGACGAGAAGCACACCCTTGATGAGATCGGGTCGATGCTCCAGACATCGAAGTGCAATTCCGCAAGCACTTCCACTTGAAACGATATAAACAGGCAAAGCGGCATGAGATGCAAAGTGGTCAGCTAGAGCGAGTGATACAGCGACCGAAAATTCATCAGAATAGGGGTCGTACTAAAGAAGAATGACCAGATGGGAACATTGCAGGATTCAATACCTCAATGTTGTTGAGAACAACAGTCGTTCCAGGCCAGGGACGCTCCGTGAATCCAAATCCGCATCGATCGAAAGAAATAACTCGTGAACCCGAAGATCCAATCTGGGACAAGAGGGGCGCTAAGCGCTTCCAAGTGAAGAGCCACGATCCAAATGGGTGGAATAAAACGAACAAAGCCGACGGGGGGAAAGACGAAGAAGGGATGCTTTCAGAGTGTTGACTGCTGAAAGCTTCATGTATGGAAACGTGGAATAGAAGCTACGAAAACAAAGAGTGAAGCTTAGGGTTGTAAATGGCTACAAAAAAACATTCAAGATATCGAAGACTGACTCCCCCGATTTTGATAAATTGAGCTTCATTCAAAAATGGAGGAGAATCGGCGTTCCAACCAAGGAGTCGAGCGCCTTCAACAGTATTGTTTGAAAAGTAAGAAAGCGGAGCGGGATATGGAGGAACAACCAACTCTGTCAAAGCTGCGTTGCAAGATGGAAGTCTATTGGGAAGATTTTTGATCCAATGCTCGCAATTGTTTGTTGGATTCAACTGTTGGCCACACGCTCCTTTCTCATCATCATCAATTGGGACGTAACATGTTGAAGAATTTGAGGCTCGTGTTAGCAGGCGACTCAACAATGGCAGGTGAGGATCATCAGGGCGATGCACTGCAGCAACGAGCCGCCGTTCACGGGAATATAAAGCGCGCTTTCTTCTTCGGCTTTCAGATGTCCAGAGAGCCACCCACTCAGCAATAATGAGCAGACATTGGAGCTGAAAAACAACAGAGTGTGGGATAAGAAGACGGCCCGATTTACCGCGATGAACGAAACCACCACTGCATCAGTTTGGAAGAAGAATTTGACGACGGCGACAATCAGTGAAGCACTCGAAACAACTCCCATTAGAATTTCAACCCAAATTCCAGCCTTTCTTCGATTCCAGAAACAAACATTTACACAAATTATCCGTATAATTGAGAGACAAAGTAAATCGATAACTGTACTACGATCAATGCTCCAAGAAGGCCGAATCACACTGGCTCGTATGATAACGGTAAACGAACAAAAGAAATCGAAGAAGCTTAAGAGCCGTGCCAGCTGTGTCGTGACAAGGAAGAAGAGACATTGTCCCAAAAACCAAGCCGCTAAACAATAGTTCATCAGGCAACCATCACTGCACATATCAATGAGCAATCTCCTCATTGATTTCCATCGTTGGGGTGGCTCTTCATCTTCCCAATTGGCTAATTCGTGGAGAAGTGCTAAATGATCTTCGGGAGATGCGGTGGCAACAGCAGTTGCAGCGGATAATGACAGTGCGGGGGAAAGTGGGTTGCCAGAGTGAAACACATCACAACAATCACCATGGGATGAGATTTTGGGGCGCGGTGTGCTTTCGCAGTGAAGAATGACATGAAGAGGGAGTATTGAGTTGGTGGTCCAGAATCGCTTCTGAGACGAGGAGCGGGGGCCTCAGGGTGTTGCTGCAGGCAGGGGATATGATCAAAATTGCTGATTGACGACGCAATAGACGAGAGAGCTGGGGAGGCATATTGAAGACGCTCAACGTCACAAGCGTTGCTGTCGCTCATTATTAAAAGGAATTGTTCACCAGTTTTCTAGGAGACCCTACCAGGTCTGACTTGCCTGGTTGAATCGAGATGCCGAATTGGGGAGCGGGACACTCTAAAGCTGTTGAGTCGCGGCAGAAAAAGGCAGCCGTGAAAGAGGAACAAAGAGAGAATGAACGCAAGCGTGCCGAAGATGCTAAATGGAAGGATGAAGTGACGGAAGCTGTGTTTTCCAAAAAAGTGAGAAGCGTCTGACTTCATGATTGACGCAACCATGTTCGTCAGGAGGACCAAGCTGCAAAGCTACAAGAAAAAGCCCAGAAGAAAGCAGAATTGAAAGCCTTGGCAGACAAAGAGGAAGCTCAATTTGTTTCACACAAGAAGGTGAGAGTTTGAGAAAATATGAATTTAATAGATCCGCGTTAGGCCAGTGAAGCTCCAGCGAAACTAACAAGATCTCAGATTCAGCAGAGGGCGCTCTTTGCAGCGACAATGAGAAAAAAAGAAGAAGAAGCAGAACAAGAAGCTGCTGACGTGAGGTGTTTATTGGTTTGTTTGATCGTATCTGTTCTCTGCGGCAGGATGTGTTCAAACTGGCGAATCCAAATCGACTTAGAGCAGAAGAAGAGAGAATTGCTAGAGAGAAAGGACAAGAATATGTTGCAGCATCAAGTGTTGCAGAATTTGTTGATCAGTTGAATCCAGACGACGCGGATCGATTTCCAACAAAACGAATGAAAGCGGGTATGGTGATGGTGTTGAACTCAAGAACACAACAAACTTGTTTCTATCAGGCCTATAACGCATATGAGGAAGAATGGATCAATAAGTTGAAATCAGAGGCAAGCGTCGTGTGGCTGGAGTTCTGAGTTGATTTTGTTATCTGATGCAGAATCCAACACTGAAGCGGTCGCAGATGAAGGAGAGGATTTGGAAACAGGTACTTAGGTTCTGGTTGGACTCTGACTCTGACTCTGGACTCTCATTTTAGTGGCAAAAAGCTCCTGAAAATCCAATGAATCAAGCTCAACCACAATAGTGTTTATTGGAAAATTGCTTGGTTGCTGTTTTCTCAAAACTGCAAGCGGAAGAAAATCCAAAAAGAGCGAAAATTAAATTCCTTCACTCGAGCAAACTTCCCATTGATGATCCTGTTGTTTGATCTGTGCGTTTAGATTCGTGTAATTTGACACAAGAGAACCATTCTTAAATACTCCATAAATGCGGCTAGGGTCCCCCTCCGACTTCAGCCTGAGAACTGAGATGAGAGGAGAACAGAGAATTGATTGCGTACCATTTGAGAGCGTGACTTTTACTCAAAAAGAATCCATCCTCAACACGATTACCATTGTCTTTGTGAGTTCGGCTCATTAGGGGTTGAGGATAACGAGCATTACGAACAATTCTCTTGGAAGCGATCGTATAAACTGCAACGCTATCAGGCGTTTCATCAGGGGGGGGGTTGATTTTCTTCCCTGTCTAAATTTTCATCATAATCATGATCCTGATGTTTGTTCTTTCTTTTCATCTTCTCCTTCCATTTGAAGCATCCATCCTCAAAATCGTATGCCACTTTGTCTTCCTTCATCTCTCTTTCCAAGTGACGTTTTTTGTTTCCTCTCCTTTCTGCTTCACTCCTTTCAGTTGACGCTGCTTTCACCTCTTGATCATGCAAATCGGATTCATCAAGACCAAACAAACGAGGATCGAGTCCAAATTTCCTCAATAATCCGACGTCAGACAATCGGGGATTTTCACGAATTCGTTGCAGAACTTTTCGACTCAATCGATTTGTAGTCTGAAAGACAATTCAAGAAAAATTCAGTATTCTATTTCTAAGATTCTAGTCCAATATTTTTGTTTGGCTGCTTCTCATATTTTTATTCTGTACCCTGATGTCAGATGGCTCCATCTCCGAATCGTATCTTCCCCTTCGAGTGACAAATTCCAGGAATTCAAACTCATCCTCATCATCATCAGATTCGTATTCGTCAAATCCGCGCCTTTCTCGTTCTTGTCGCATCAATTCACGTTCAATCAATTCCTCTTCATCTATGAATCGCCGTTTCCCTCCTTTGCTTTTCTTTTTGTCTAAATAGTCTTCACAGTCATGATTGTACCAGTACTCATCGCAACCATCACTCCAAAAGAATCGTTTATCGAACTCCTTTTCCTTTGAAGTCTGAGGTTTTTCTGTAGCGCGCGGTTTTCTCTGTTTCTCGCGCTTTGACTCTGGCTGCGTCCAAACATCCCCCCAATGAAATGCTGAAGCTCTCCCAGCTTGCTCAAATGGAGAAGTGGAAGAATTGGAAGTATTGGAAGGATTGGAAGGATTGGAAGCACGAGACGTGAATGTAGACGAAGGCCGTCGTTTGTAGTGCGTTGCATACTGGGTGTCATACGCACTCCGATTCTTCGTCAATGTTTGATAGGCATCATTAATTTGTTTGAATTTTGCGTCCCCACCTGTTGTATTAATATCGGGATGACACGATTTCGCAAGCTTAAAAAATGCCGATTTGATTTGTTCTGTTGTCGCTTTGGGGCTTATTGATAACCTCTTGTAAAAATCAACAAAAGGCGCGGCCATGACAAATTGTTTGATCAAAGGATCCCATTCTGTGGTTGACTCAATTCAGGCAAATCAATTCAACTGTGGCTAACTACAAATCTAATAGATCCCTGATTAACGTGCACATGGTTCACAGATGGTCTAAACTGGTTTTGATCTTGTGTCGGAGATACGTGATGCTGCAGAATGTTTTTTTTAAAGCATCAAATATTGAAGAAGCATCTCCAACGTCAGCCAGAGTGCCTGAGGAGAACAATTTTCAGAAACGCCTTGAAAGAGACCGCACTCACCCTCTGTTGGTAAAATGCAAAATTCCTCCTTCGGCTTCTGGATGAACCTTCTGAAAATCAAAAAATTAGATTCAGCAAAACGTGATTCTGCCACCTAAAGCATGACGGAATTGCTAAGGGAGTAAGATCTCCGGTGGGATGCCAGATCTGTGACTCGAATGGGGCCAAATGCAATTCGTTTGGACTTGACGATCTGCAAAGAATCGATCATGAAAAATACCGCACGAACCCTTCATCGAACCTTCAAACGAAAATAATCCATTAATACGTGAAGGCATCGCTGAGGTGCCTCAACTATATGAAGTCGAATCCATGCTGTTCGAAATCCTCGAGAGAGAACTTCAACCCAAACAGCCCCATAGTCGATTCCATTGATGGTGGCGCCATTCCTAAAACGGGAATAATAATTGCACCATGAGCAATAGAAATCACCAAATGCTCTTCAAACAGTCTGCTGGCATCGCGCCAATAACTTTCATTCGATGAACCTGATGAGAAAAAATGCCTTGCTTCAATAATTCAAGCGTCTCACACTTTGGATGTTTGATTTCGGATCAGCAAGATTTCGAGCGAATTCAGGATCATTCGTCATTAAGACCAAACCCTCGAGGCGTTTCTCCAGGGGTCTCTGAAATTGACGCAATTAACAGCCACGTCGAAGCTTCTCACCACGATGGAAACGTGAGGAGGAAGAAACAGCGGAAACCGTCTAGCGAGACTCAAATCAGTGTCTTCCCCAGTTTTCTCTCACCCATCTTCTTTCTGATGTAAAACACTTCGGGATTCGATCCAATCCCTAAGAGTTGGAACGTTCTGAGGGATAAACAACTTCATCGAATACAAACTAAATTCCTTTACCGGGAGAGTTGCTTCACACATCACATGGGCAGGTTTCCTCACGCCCCATAATTGCGTTGAAAACGTTCATAGGAATCTCTTTACCTACAAAAGACATTCACGACATCATTATCATTGTTCAGGCACCCCGAAATCGGACAACGGCTTCTGAATGAACTTGAACATTGGACGTAACGATTTTTCCATCCACCTGAAAAATGGATAACGATTTTGTTGAACGCTGCCTTACTTCAACTTCCCCGTTCCTGATTGCCCCTTGTGCTGATTTTTCATTCGCTAATCCACACAAGACGAGACGATGGGATAACGAATCACAAACCCTGAAAAGACGACGGGCTCCGTTCAAATTTTGGATTGTTATTCTGACGTTTTTCGTAGTTGCAAGCTAACCGCCTTGTGCACCATAGCAGTCACGGAGAACTTGTTTGTTTTGACACATAAAACACGAAAAATAGAGTTTCGCTCTCCTAAGAAGCATCTCGCCTAACGCCGTTAAGATCTTTGATCGTGCTGCTTTGAGCTTGATGACTGGCAACCACCTCATCAAGGACAGGCAATTGAGGATGGGGGTATTGAGCCACGCAAGCCAACCGATGAAGGAACCGGCAAGGCGGCTGGTGGAGAGGGAGGAGAACCATTTTGTAGAACGTAAACGAGAATGATCACAGCGCCAACAAGGAGCGTGAGCAATATCATGAAAAAATTTCTGAAAAAGAAGTTTAATTGTGTCACTTGAAAATTCCATACCGTCTACGTGCTCTTTGTTTCAATATGTTTGCTCTTCGTAGTTCGTCTACAGCAGATCCTGTTGAATTTTTAATGTTCATAATATTCGAATCAATTAAGTCGAGATCCTCCTGTTGCTCATTAATGAGATGAGCTAACTCGCGGAATACATGCGATATTTGAGACAATTGGGCCTTGATGCGATTAACTCCACGAAGTCTTTCCTTCGATACATACAACTAAAAAACAAGCAATAAGTGAGAGAGAAGGCGTCAGTCTTACATCCAAATCATCGTTTTGGCGATCAACCGTAAGGTGCCATCCATCCAAATACGATGCTGATCGCACAGATCCGCGGGATAAAAGCCCAGAAAGCTCCTCATCCTCTTCGCTAAAGTCATCGTCTGCTGCTCCGGAGTTCGTCCTTCCCTGGCGCGATGAATACAAATAATCATCTTCTAGGAAATCATCAGTTGTTGTCTGAGGATGAGACAATCTACTTTGAGCGCTACGATGAGGATCGGGGGATGTTGCTGTTGACGTGCTTGCTGATGTTGGGCGGGATCGAGATTCTGTTGACGTTGGGGAACTCCCTGCAGCTGTCGAGCAAGATGACGACGACATTGCCTTCTTGATTCCACCATAAGGGCCAGGCTGCTCGTCATCTAGATCATCATCTTCATCATAAAAACTGCGTCTAACGGTGACTGGGGGGAGAGGCGGAACAAAGTCATTGAATGCTTGTTCTGTTGAGTGCTGATGGTTCAGAGGAGACACAACAGGTAGCCTGGGAGAATCGGCACCACCCTTCCATCTACGAGAGGCGCCATGAGAAGATGAGAAAGTGGAAATCTCCTTACTGTTTAGGTTGGCTTTTGCCAGTTACAACACTAAGGCTATGATCTGCTAAGGGTTGCTGCTCGGATAGCTGTGCTTGAGATGTTCTTGACATCGGGCTATTTTTTGGGGTAGTTTCAAATGCCGATTCTGCAGAAAAAACAAACTAATTTGAAGTTGAGGCGAATTCTTACCTTCTACAGAAGAGATGTTCTCTCCTAGCCTAAAAGCCAAAGCATCTCTGAATGACATCTCAGAATAGTTATAAATCGCAAATATAAGACACTATCCAGCTTTAAATTTAAGTTTTTACAAAATTCAATTCAACCAGAATTGTTTTGAACAGTTCAAAAAATCGGAACCAAAATATGGTTATAATTTTGGCTCCTGATCAAATTGAATGTGCCTTTTAGGCGCCCCAAATTGATCAGTAAATTTAAGGATCATATCCTGATCGTCCATAATGTCGGCTGAAAGGACCAGAGCGCGCCGTAGCCGTTCTCCTTCAGATGCTTTAGACGATGAGGAACGACGGAAAGCGAGAAGGACGTCTGGTTATGAGGTTTCACAGTTTGAATCTCGCGATCGCACGAAACCTTCCATTCGACAGTTTGTTCGTAGGGATGCAGGTGACTTCCTTCCTCCTCCCCCGTTAAAAAGGTCCCCGCGAAACAGATCCTCCTGACCGGAGGCAGTCGGGTCGTAACAGATATCCAACTGGATCGACCCGTGCACCAGACTCTGGCAGCACACCCGACCATTCCTCCCCGAATTCCTCTTGTAAAGTGAGCAACGCGATCTTCATAGGCTAACTTTGACATTTCCTTTCGTAGTATAGCGTCTGGGAGCAGAGACGATCGATGGCAGGTTGCACTCCCCTCTTATTTCGTGGAAATCGAGCTCCAACCCCTTGCATAAAGTCACGCGGGGAGTCACCACTCGACGTTAGAGACGATGTTTCTCAATTTCAAGCACCTCCGGGACCGCCGCTTACGAATATCACCGACCGCTTACTCGACTTCGCAGAAACAGATGAAACGAAGTGGCGCAGTCGGATGCTTGATGAAGCAGAGCTTGGGCTTGATTTTGAGGAGCTTCGTAATGTGGATCGTCAATGGTACGATTCTGAGGAGAGCAATTATTTCCAGCACGAGGGACGTTATGAAGAGGATTTGGCACTTGCAGACAAGGAGGAACATTTAAAGTATCGACAGGTATTGAAAGCACTCCTTAAATATCTCATTCATGAAATGCCACTTTGACTTGCTCATGACTGCGCGTCTTCAGGGTCAACTTGACACGATGCGTCGACGTCAAAAATTAAATCTTCGAGAAAGTGTCCGAAATGCTGATCAACAGTTATGGGAGATGAATAGGCTTCGACAGTCTGGTCTCTCTGCTTCATCGATGGGACTTTCGAAAGACGATTCAACGTTGCAGTCGCTGTATGAATTGCCAACAGCAGATATTGATAGCGATGCAGCAGTTCATGTTCTCGTTCGAGAGTTAAAGCCTCCATTTCTTGACGGAAGAATTACTTATACGACCCAAATTGATCCCGTTTCTGTTATAAAGGATCCCACTTCAGATTTAGCGGTCTTAGCGAAGCGAGGCAGCGCTGTCTTGCGTCATCTCAGAGATGAGGAAGACAAAACGAAAATGAGACAGAGATTTTGGGAAGTATCTGGAACGACGATGGGAAATATCGTGGGGGTTGCTCAAAAGGAGAAAACCAAAGAAGAGCTGCAGGAGGAACAAGAAGCCGTGGAGGCAGCATCTGCGAATGACGAGGATGATGTTAAAAACAATTATAAGAAAGGGTCTCAATTTGCGAAGCTTTTAACGTCACAGAAAGACACAGCGGTCTCTGAATTCGCAAGGAATCGGACTCTCGCAGAACAAAGACGCGCGTTGCCGATTTATGAAGCTCGTGATGAGTTTCTCTCTCTTCTGAGAAGCCATCAAATTGTGATTGTTGTCGGTCAAACAGGAAGTGGAAAAACAACCCAATTAACGCAATATCTCCATGAAGACGGATACACACGATGTGGGATTATTGGATGCACTCAACCCCGTCGTGTTGCTGCAGTCTCTGTAGCAAAACGTGTTGCTGATGAAATGGAAGTCGTTCTTGGAGATGAAGTTGGATACGCGATACGATTTGAAGATTGTTACTTCTTCTAAGACGATCATTCAGTACATGACCGATGGAATTCTACTTCGTGAATCCCTGATTGATCCTGATCTTGATCGCTATTCTGTCATTGTTATGGATGAGGCGCATGAACGATCGCTCAATACAGATATCCTCTTCGGAATCCTGAGAGGCGTTGTGGCACATCGACATGATTTTCGGCTGATCGTGACATCAGCGACGATGAATGCAGAAAAATTTTCTGCTTTTTTTGGCTGGTGTCCCCATTTTTGACATTCCAGGGCGAACTTTCCCCGTTCGAGTGGAGTACGTCAGAACGCCTGTCGATGACTACGTTGATTCAGCTGTTCAGCGCGCCTTGCAGATTCATTGCTCTCTTGCTGGAGGAACCACTGAGGGCGGCGGGGGAAGCAGCGACGGAGGGGGAGACATTTTAATTTTTATGACTGGGCAGGAAGACATTGAAGCAACTTGTCTTCTTCTTGCTGATCGTGCTGCAAAATTAGGAGAAAAGATTCCTCCATTGAGCGTCATGCCGATTTATTCCACACTCCCCGCAGATCTGCAGGCTAAAATATTTCAACGAAGTGACAACCGCAAGGTGAGCATCTAGAGTGAAAATATCTGATTTAATTGGTTTCAGGTGATTGTTGCAACAAATATCGCAGAAACATCATTGACAGTAGATGGTATTCGTTACGTTATTGATTGTGGGTATTCAAAATTAAAAGTTTATAATCCTAAAATCGGAATGGACTCGTTGCAAATTACACCAATATCGCAAGCAAATGCGCGGCAACGTTCAGGTCGAGCAGGGAGAACAGGTAGGGCGCGCATTTTGGGGTGGAGGTCTGACGGTTTCTATTTTGTAGGGCCTGGCGTCTGCTATCGCTTGTATACGGAGCGCGCTTTTGTTTCTGAGATGTTTGAAAACAACATTCCAGAAATACAGCGCACTAATCTGTGCCATACAGTTTTGTTGCTTAAGTCGCTTGGGGTTAAGAATTTACTCGAATTTGATTTCATGGATCCTCCCCCACAAGAAACAATTCTTTCATCAATGTATCAATTGTGGGTCCTGGGTGCATTAGATAATCTTGGGAGTCTCACAGAAACAGGTAATCTTGCCGAAAATGAGCAATTTTATAACATTGTTTGTCTTCAAGGTTCACAAATGGTTCAATTCCCTTTGGACCCTCCTCTTAGCAAAATGCTTCTTACGGCTTCAACATTGAAAATGCGCAGCAGAAGTGTTGATTATTGTCTCCATGCTGTCAGTTCCTTCAGTTTTTTATCGTCCTAAGGATCGAACTGAAGAAAGCGATGCAGCACGTGAGAAGTTTTTCGTCGCTGAATCAGACCATTTGACTCTATTGAATGCGTATCTCCAATGGAAGCGCAATAATTGCTCACCTCAATGGGCCAACGATCATTTTGTTCATCAAAAGGTAAGATTCACGCTAGAATAGCGTCTGTGTAATATTTCCACAACAGGCAATGAAGAAAGTCCGAGAGGTTCGATCTCAGCTTCTAGATATAATGCAGCAGCAGAAAGTTGAGCACATTTCATCGGGAACTGATTGGGACGTTGTTAGAAAAGTAAGCTTTGAAATTTGCTTGAATTTTATGATCCTGTTGTTGTCAAGGCAATTTGTTCTGGGTATTTTCATAATGCTTCAAAATTACGAGGAATTGGCGAATATGTGAATCTCATTACATCAATTCCTTGTCACTTGCATCCAAGTTCATCGCTATTTGGGGCGGGCGTTACTCCTGAATACATCGTCTACCATGAAGTTGTTCTGACAACAAAAGAGTACATGCAGAACGTCACTGCTGTTGAACCCCAATGGCTCGCTGAATTGGGCCCAATGTTCTTTTACTTGAAAGAATCAACATCATCCCTCGCAGATAAGCGACAAGAAGAAAGGGAAGCAATTTCAGCTCAAGAACGAGGTGAGTTTCGCTGATATAAGCGCTTGAGTGTTACGATGCATCTTCAGAGTTCCAAATGAAAATGAGTGAAGATATGAGGAAACGAAAAGAGACAGAATTTCTAGAAGGTCAACGACAGCAATCAGGATTCAGAATAGCGACGCCAGGAATCAAAGTGTCACGATTCAAAACTCCTTTAACTTCAACCTACGCGAGAAACAATATGACATGTAGACCAGACACTCCGCTGCCATCGGAACGGCATGTGTCTCGCCCAGAGACACCGCGACGGTTGCATCATCTTTGTGATGAGTAGTGAGTGCACGTCTATTTTTCCGAACTATCGATCAAACAAAACCGAGTAGACTGGTTTTCTTCTTTGAGTGGTCAATCAGACCAGTCCTGAATTGCAGGAAGGTTTTCTTTGACATGTTGTCGGTCCCATTAATATCTTTTTCACGCCGTCTTGCTTTTATTCCAACTTCCATCCAGAAAGCGAGAATGTCTACAGATGCTTCTGTATTGCTGGTTTCTCGTTTAGAAGGCGCTGTTGCGTTACTCAGGTGAACAACGTTGTACAGAGAACTCTGCACGCTTCTACCCAATAGCGTCCCATTCTATTAAACCCCTTTCGATCAGATTGAACCGTCCAAATCAGTTGAACGCTTTGAACCAAGAACTTTGCGACACATTGTTAGCCACATTGAAGGGTCTCGATCAAGATGAAAGTGTTCGAGCTATTGTGCTTGCAGGGGGAGAAAAAGCATTCGCAGGTGAGCAGAATGGCAAAGAAAGTATCAACGGCGCTTAAATAGCTGGTGCGGACATCGTTGCGATGGAAAAGTACAAATCGACGGAAGACGCAATTGCAAAAGATCTCTTGGGGAAATTCGATGAAATGAAAATGATCAAGTAGGGATCGAGGTGAATAGATAACTCCTGGTGTTCGTTGATCAGAAAGCCAGTGATTGCTTCGGTGAAGGGATTCGCTCTTGGTGGTGGCTGTGAATTGGCTATGATGTGTGACATTATCTATGCATCCAGTACCGCTAAATTCGGCCAACCAGAACTGAATTTGGGAACCATTCCTGGAATGGGAGGAACTCAACGCTTGACTCGAGCAGTCGGGAAAAGCAAAGCCATGGAATGGATCCTTTCATGTCGTCGGTTTACTGCATATGAAGCTGAGCGGGCAGGTGAGAGCGTTTGACACCTTCTTTATGCAACCACCCTGATGCAGGTCTCGTCTCCAAAGTTATTGAGCCGCCTGAAGATGTCGATTCC
>NW_026578608.1:0-24392 GCF_029603195.1 Condylostylus longicornis
AAAATCTTTTGCAAAACTTTTAAACGCGTTTTCTGGCTAAACTAGAAGAGATAGAGCGATTTTAAGTGTTTTTTTGTGATCACTGGGAATTCACAGATTCTGCCAATATATGATAATAGGCTGTGGCAAAAATATTTTTGGAGATATTTAAAAAAATCTTTTGCAAAACTTTAAACGCGTTTTCTGGCTAAACTAGAAGAGATAGAGCGATTTTAAGTGTTTTTTGTGATCACTGGGAACCCACAGATTCTGCCAATATATGATAATAGGATGTGGCAAAAATATTTTTGGAGATATTTAAAAAAATCTTTTGCAAAACTTTTAAACGCGTTTTCTGGCTAAACTAGAAGAGATAGAGCGATTTTAAGTGTTTTTTGTGATCACTGGGAACCCACAGATTCTGCCAATATATGATAATAGGATGTGGCAAAAATATTTTTGGAGATATTTAAAAAAATCTTTTGCAAAACTTTAACGCGTTTTCTGGCTAAACTAGAAGAGATAGAGCGATTTTAAGTGTTTTTTGTGATCACTGGGAATCCACAGATTCTGCCAATATATGATAATAGGCTGTGGCAAAAATATTTTTGGAGATATTTAAAAAAATCTTTTGCAAAAACTTTAAACGCGTTTTCTGGCTAAAACTAGAAGAGATAGAGCGATTTTAAGTGTTTTTTGTGATCACTGGGAACCCACAGATTCTGCCAATATATGATAATAGGATGTGGCAAAAAATATTTTTGGAGATATTTAAAAAAATCTTTTGCAAAACTTTAAACGCGTTTTCTGGCTAAACTAGAAGAGATAGAGCGATTTTAAGTGTTTTTTTGTGATCACTGGGAACCCACAGATTCTGCCAATATATGATAATAGGATGTGGCAAAATATTTTTGGAGATATTTAAAAAAATCTTTTGCAAAACTTTAAACGCGTTTTCTGGCTAAACTAGAAGAGATAGAGCGATTTTAAGTGTTTTTTGTGATCACTGGGAATCCACAGATTCTGCCAATATATGATAATAGGCTGTGGCAAAAATATTTTTGGAGATATTTAAAAAAAATCTTTTGCAAAACTTTAAACGCGTTTTCTGGCTAAACTAGAAGAGATAGAGCAATTTTAAGTGTTTTTTGTGATCACTGGGAACCCACAGGTTCTGCCAATATATGATAATAGGCTGTGGCAAAAATATTTTTGGAGATATTTAAAAAAATCTTTTGCAAAACTTTAAACGCGTTTTCTGGCTAAACTAGAAGAGATAGAGCGATTTTAAGTGTTTTTGTGATCACTGGGAATCCACAGATTCTGCCAATATATGATAATAGGCTGTGGCAAAAATATTTTTGGAGATATTTAAAAAAATCTTTTGCAAAACTTTAAACGCGTTTTCTGGCTAAACTAGAAGAGATAGAGCGATTTTAAGTGTTTTTTGTGATCACTGGAAATTCACAGATTCTGCCAATATATGATAATAGGCTGTGGCAAAAATATTTTTGGAGATATTTAAAAAAATCTTTTGCAAAACTTTAAACGAGTTTTCTGGCTAAACTAGAAGAGATAGAGCGATTTTAAGTGTTTTTTGTGATCACTGGGAATTCACAGATTCTGCCAATATATTATAATAGGCTGTGGCAAAAATCTTTTGGAGATATTTAAAAAAATCTTTTGCAAAACTTTAAACGCGTTTTCTGGCTAAACTAGAAGAGATAGAGCGATTTTAAGTGTTTTTTGTGATCACTGGGAATCCACAGATTCTGCCAATATATGATAATAGGATGTGGCAAAAATATTTTTGGAGATATTTAAAAAAATCTTTTGCAAAACTTTAAACGCGTTTTCTGGCTAAACTAGAAGAGATAGAGCGATTTTAAGTGTTTTTTGTGATCACTGGGAATCCACAGATTCTGCCAATATATGATAATAGGCTGTGGCAAAAATATTTTTGGAGATATTTAAAAAAATCTTTTGCAAAACTTTAAACGCGTTTTCTGGCTAAACTAGAAGAGATAGAGCGATTTTAAGTGTTTTTTGTGATCACTGGGAATCCACAGATTCTGCCAATATATGATAATAGGATGTGGCAAAAATATTTTTGGAGATATTTAAAAAAATCTTTTGCAAAACTTTAAACGCGTTTTCTGGCTAAACTAGAAGAGATAGAGCGATTTTAAGTGTTTTTTGTGATCACTGGGAATCCACAGATTCTGCCAATATATAATAATAGGCTGTGTTAAAAGTATTTTTGGAGATATTTAAAAAAATCTTTTGCAAAACTTTAAACGCGTTTTCTTGCTAAACTAGAAGAGATAGAGCGATTTTAAGTGTTTTTTGTGATCACTGGGAATCCACAGACTCTGCCAATATATGATAATAGGCTGTGGCAAAAATATTTTTGGAGATATTTAAAAAAATCTTTTGCAAAACTTTAAACGCGTTTTCTGGCTAAACTAGAAGAGATAGAGCGATTTTAAGTGTTTTTTGTGATCACTGGGAATCCACAGATTCTGCCAATATATGATAATAGGCTGTGGCAAAAATATTTTTGGAGATATTTAAAAAAATCTTTTGCAAAACTTTAAACGCGTTTTCTGGCTAAACTAGAAGAGATAGAGCGATTTTAAGTGTTTTTTGTGATCACTGGGAATCCACAGATTCTGCCAATATATGATAATAGGCTGTGGCAAAAATATTTTTGGAGATATTTAAAAAAATCTTTTGCAAAACTTTAAACGCGTTTTCTGGCTAAACTAGAAGAGATAGAGCGATTTTAAGTGTTTTTTGTGATCACTGGGAACCCACAGATTCTGCCAATATATGATAATAGGCTGTGGCAAAAATATTTTTGGAGATATTTAAAAAAATCTTTTGCAAAACTTTAAACGCGTTTTCTGGCTAAACTAGAAGAGATAGAGCGATTTTAAGTGTTTTTTGTGATCATTGGGTATCCACAGATTCTGCCAATATATGATAATAGGCTGTGGCAAAAATATTTTTGGAGATATTTAAAAAAATCTTTTGCAAAACTTTAAACGCGTTTTCTGGCTAAACTAGAAGAGATAGAGCGATTTTAAGTGTTTTTTGTGATCACTGGGAATTCACAGATTCTGCCAATATATGATAATAGGCTGTGGCAAAAATATTTTTGGAGATATTTAAAAAAATCTTTTGCAAAACTTTAAACGCGTTTTCTGGCTAAACTAGAAGAGATAGAGCGATTTTAAGTGTTTTTTGTGATCACTGGGAACCCACAGATTCTGCCAATATATGATAATAGGATGTGGCAAAAATATTTTTGGAGATATTTAAAAAAATCTTTTGCAAAACTTTAAACGCGTTTTCTGGCTAAACTAGAAGAGATAGAGCGATTTTAAGTGTTTTTTGTGATCACTGGGAATCCACAGATTCTGCCAATATATGATAATAGGCTGTGGCAAAAATATTTTTGGAGATATTTAAAAAAATCTTTTGCAAAACTTTAAACGCGTTTTCTGGCTAAACTAGAAGAGATAGAGCGATTTTAAGTGTTTTTTGTGATCACTGGGAATCCACAGATTCTGCCAATATATGACAATAGGCTGTGGCAAAAATATTTTTGGAGATATTTAAAAAAATCTTTTGCAAAACTTTAAACGCGTTTTCTGGCTAAACTAGAAGAGATAGAGCGATTTTAAGTGTTTTTTGTGATCACTGGGAATCCACAGATGCTGCCAATATATAATAATAGGCTGTGGTAAAAATATTTTTGGAGATATTTAAAAAAATCTTTTGCAAAACTTTAAACGCGTTTTCTTGCTAAACTAGAAGAAATAGAGCGATTTTAAGTGTTTTTTGTGATCACTGGGAATCCACAGACTCTGCCAATATATGATAATAGGCTGTGGCAAAAATATTTTTGGAGATATTTAAAAAAATCTTTTGCAAAACTTTAAACGCGTTTTCTGGCTAAACTAGAAGAGATAGAGCGATTTTAAGTGTTTTTTGTGATCACTGGGAATCCACAGATTCTGCCAATATATGATAATAGGCTGTGGCAAAAATATTTTTGGAGATATTTAAAAAAATCTTTTGCAAAACTTTAAACGCGCTTTTTGGCTAAACTAGAAGAGATAGAGCGATTTTAAGTGTTTTTTGTGATCACTGGGAATCCACAGATTCTGCCAATATATGATAATAGGCTGTGGCAAAAATATTTTTGGAGATATTTAAAAAAATCTTTTGCAAAACTTTAAACGCGTTTTCTGGCTAAACTAGAAGAGATAGAGCGATTTTAAGTGTTTTTTGTGATCACTGGGAATCCACAGATTCTGCCAATATATGATAATAGGCTGTGGCAAAAATATTTTTGGAGATATTTAAAAAAATCTTTTTCAAAACTTTAAACGCGTTTTCTGGCTAAATTAGAAGAGATAGAGCGATTTTAAGTGTTTTTTGTGATCACTGGGAATCCACAGATTCTGCCAATATATGACAATAGGCTGTGGCAAAAATATTTTTGGAGATATTTAAAAAAATCTTTTGCAAAACTTTAAACGCGTTTTCTGGCTAAACTAGAAGAGATAGAGCGATTTTAAGTGTTTTTTGTGATCACTGGGAATCCACAGATTCTGCCAATATATGACAATAGGCTGTGGCAAAAATATTTTTGGAGATATTTAAAAAAATCTTTTGCAAAACTTTAAACGCGTTTTCTGGCTAAACTAGAAGAGATAGAGCGATTTTAAGTGTTTTTTGTGATCACTGGGAATCCACAGATTCTGCCAATATATGATAATAGGCTGTGGCAAAAATATTTTTGGAGATATTTAAAAAAATCTTTTGCAAAACTTTAAACGCGTTTTCTGGCTAAACTAGAAGAGATAGAGCGATTTTAAGTGTTTTTTGTGATCACTGGGAATCCACAGATTCTGCCAATATATGATAATAGGATGTGGCAAAAATATTTTTGGAGATATTTAAAAAAATCTTTTGCAAAACTTTAAACGCGTTTTCTGGCTAAACTAGAAGAGATAGAGCGATTTTAAGTGTTTTTTGTGATCACTGGGAATCCACAGATTCTGCCAATATATAATAATAGGCTGTGTTAAAAGTATTTTTGGAGATATTTAAAAAAATCTTTTGCAAAACTTTAAACGCGTTTTCTTGCTAAACTAGAAGAGATAGAGCGATTTTAAGTGTTTTTTGTGATCACTGGGAATCCACAGACTCTGCCAATATATGATAATAGGCTGTGGCAAAAATATTTTTGGAGATATTTAAAAAAATCTTTTGCAAAACTTTAAACGCGTTTTCTGGCTAAACTAGAAGAGATAGAGCGATTTTAAGTGTTTTTTGTGATCACTGGGAACCCACAGATTCTGCCAATATATGATAATAGGCTGTGGCAAAAATATTTTTGGAGATATTTAAAAAAATCTTTTGCAAAACTTTAAACGCGTTTTCTGGCTAAACTAGAAGAGATAGAGCGATTTTAAGTGTTTTTTGTGATCACTGGGAATCCACAGATTCTGCCAATATATGATAATAGGCTGTGGCAAAAATATTTTTGGAGATATTTAAAAAAATCTTTTGCAAAACTTTAAACGCGTTTTCTGGCTAAACTAGAAGAGATAGAGCGATTTTAAGTGTTTTTTGTGATCACTGGGAACCCACAGATTCTGCCAATATATGATAATAGGCTGTGGCAAAAATATTTTTGGAGATATTTAAAAAAATCTTTTGCAAAACTTTAAACGCGTTTTCTGGCTAAACTAGAAGAGATAGAGCGATTTTAAGTGTTTTTTGTGATCATTGGGAATCCACAGATTCTGCCAATATATGATAATAGGCTGTGGCAAAAATATTTTTGGAGATATTTAAAAAAATCTTTTGCAAAACTTTAAACGCGTTTTCTGGCTAAACTAGAAGAGATAGAGCGATTTTAAGTGTTTTTTGTGATCACTGGGAATTCACAGATTCTGCCAATATATGATAATAGGCTGTGGCAAAAATATTTTTGGAGATATTTAAAAAAATCTTTTGCAAAACTTTAAACGCGTTTTCTGGCTAAACTAGAAGAGATAGAGCGATTTTAAGTGTTTTTTGTGATCACTGGGAACCCACAGATTCTGCCAATATATGATAATAGGATGTGGCAAAAATATTTTTGGAGATATTTAAAAAAATCTTTTGCAAAACTTTAAACGCGTTTTCTGGCTAAACTAGAAGAGATAGAGCGATTTTAAGTGTTTTTTGTGATCACTGGGAATCCACAGATTCTGCCAATATATGATAATAGGCTGTGGCAAAAATATTTTTGGAGATATTTAAAAAAATCTTTTGCAAAACTTTAAACGCGTTTTCTGGCTAAACGAGAAGAGATAGAGCGATTTTAAGTGTTTTTTGTGATCACTGGGAATCCACAGATTCTGCCAATATATGACAATAGGCTGTGGCAAAAATATTTTTGGAGATATTTAAAAAAATCTTTTGCAAAACTTTAAACGCGTTTTCTGGCTAAACTAGAAGAGATAGAGCGATTTTAAGTGCTTTTTGTGATCACTGGGAATCCACAGATTCTGCCAATATATGATAATAGGCTGTGGCAAAAATATTTTTGGAGATATTTAAAAAAATCTTTTGCAAAACTTTAAACGCGTTTTCTGGCTAAACTAGAAGAGATAGAGCGATTTTAAGTGTTTTTTGTGATCACTGGGAATTCACAGATTCTGCCAATATATGATAATAGGCTGTGGCAAAAATATTTTTGGAGATATTTAAAAAAATCTTTTGCAAAACTTTAAACGCGTTTTCTGGCTAAACTAGAAGAGATAGAGCGATTTTAAGTGTTTTTTGTGATCACTGGGAACCCACAGATTCTGCCAATATATGATAATAGGATGTGGCAAAAATATTTTTGGAGATATTTAAAAAAATCTTTTGCAAAACTTTAAACGCGTTTTCTGGCTAAACTAGAAGAGATAGAGCGATTTTAAGTGTTTTTTGTGATCACTGGGAATCCACAGATTCTGCCAATATATGATAATAGGCTGTGGCAAAAATATTTTTGGAGATATTTAAAAAAATCTTTTGCAAAACTTTAAACGCGTTTTCTGGCTAAACTAGAAGAGATAGAGCGATTTTAAGTGTTTTTTGTGATCACTGGGAACCCACAGATTCTGCCAATATATGATAATAGGCTGTGGCAAAAATATTTTTGGAGATATTTAAAAAAATCTTTTGCAAAACTTTAAACGCGTTTTCTTGCTAAACTAGAAGAGATAGAGCGATTTTAAGTGTTTTTTGTGATCACTGGGAATCCACAGACTCTGCCAATATATGATAATAGGCTGTGGCAAAAATATTTTTGGAGATATTTAAAAAAATCTTTTGCAAAACTTTAAACGCGTTTTCTGGCTAAACTAGAAGAGATAGAGCGATTTTAAGTGTTTTTTGTGATCACTGGGAATCCACAGATTCTGCCAATATATGATAATAGGCTGTGGCAAAAATATTTTTGGAGATATTTAAAAAAATCTTTTGCAAAACTTTAAACGCGCTTTTTGGCTAAACTAGAAGAGATAGAGCGATTTTAAGTGTTTTTTGTGATCACTGGGAATCCACAGATTCTGCCAATATATGATAATAGGCTGTGGCAAAAATATTTTTGGAGATATTTAAAAAAATCTTTTGCAAAACTTTAAACGCGTTTTCTGGCTAAACTAGAAGAGATAGAGCGATTTTAAGTGTTTTTTGTGATCACTGGGAATCCACAGATTCTGCCAATATATGATAATAGGCTGTGGCAAAAATATTTTTGGAGATATTTAAAAAAATCTTTTTCAAAACTTTAAACGCGTTTTCTGGCTAAACTAGAAGAGATAGAGCGATTTTAAGTGTTTTTTGTGATCACTGGGAATCCACAGATTCTGCCAATATATGACAATAGGCTGTGGCAAAAATATTTTTGGAGATATTTAAAAAAATCTTTTGCAAAACTTTAAACGCGTTTTCTGGCTAAACTAGAAGAGATAGAGCGATTTTAAGTGTTTTTTGTGATCACTGGGAATCCACAGATTCTGCCAATATATGACAATAGGCTGTGGCAAAAATATTTTTGGAGATATTTAAAAAAATCTTTTGCAAAACTTTAAACGCGTTTTCTGGCTAAACTAGAAGAGATAGAGCGATTTTAAGTGTTTTTTGTGATCACTGGGAGTCCACAGATTCTGCCAATATATGATAATAGGCTGTGGCAAAAATATTTTTGGAGATATTTAAAAAAATCTTTTGCAAAACTTTAAACGCGTTTTCTGGCTAAACTAGAAGAGACAGAGCGATTTTAAGTGTTTTTTGTGATCACTGGGAATCCACAGATTCTGCCAATATATAATAATAGGCTGTGGTAAAAATATTTTTGGAGATATTTAAAAAAATCTTTTGCAAAACTTTAAACGCGTTTTCTTGCTAAACTAGAAGAGATAGAGCGATTTTAAGTGTTTTTTGTGATCACTGGGAATCCACAGACTCTGCCAATATATGATAATAGGCTGTGGCAAAAATATTTTTGGAGATATTTAAAAAAATCTTTTGCAAAACTTTAAACGCGTTTTCTGGCTAAACTAGAAGAGATAGAGCGATTTTAAGTGTTTTTTGTGATCACTGGGAATCCACAGATTCTGCCAATATATGATAATAGGCTGTGGCAAAAATATTTTTGGAGATATTTAAAAAAATCTTTTGCAAAACTTTAAACGCGTTTTTTGGCTAAACTAGAAGAGATAGAGCGATTTTAAGTGTTTTTTGTGATCACTGGGAATCCACAGATTCTGCCAATATATGATAATAGGCTGTTTGCGAAAATATTTTTGGAGATATTTAAACAAATCTTTTGCAAAACTTTAATCGCGCTTTTTGGCTAAACTAGAAGAGATAGAGCGATTTTAAGTGTTTTTTGTGATCACTGGGAATCCACAGATTCTGCCAATATATGATAATAAGCTGTGGCAAAAATATTTTTGGAGATATTTAAAAAAATCTTTTGCAAAACTTTAAACGCGTTTTCTGGCTAAACTAGAAGAGATAGAGCGATTTTAAGTGTTTTTTGTGATCACTGGGAATCCACAGATTCTGCCAATATATGATAATAGGCTGTGGCAAAAATATTTTTGGAGATATTTAAAAAAATATTTTGCAAAACTTTAAACGCGCTTTTTGGCTAAACTAGAAGAGATAGAGCGATTTTAAGTGTGGGAATCCACAGATTCTGCCAATTCTGGATCACTGGGAATCCACAGATTCTGCCAATATATGATAATAGGCTGTGGCAAAAATATTTTTGGAGATATTTAAAAAAATCTTTTGCAAAACTTTAAACGCGTTTTCTGGCTAAACTAGAAGAGATAGAGCGATTTTAAGTGTTTTTTGTGATCACTGGGAATCCACAGATTCTGCCAATATATGATAATAGGCTGTGTCAAAAATATTTTTGGAGATATTTAAAAAAATCTTTTTTCTGGCTAAACTAGAAGAGATAGAGCGATTTTAAGTGTTTTTTGTGATCACTGGGAATCCACAGATTCTGCCAATATATGACAATAGGCTGTGGCAAAAATATTTTTGGAGATATTTAAAAAAATCTTTTGCAAAACTTTAAACGCGTTTTCTGGCTAAACTAGAAGAGATAGAGCGATTTTAAGTGTTTTTTGTGATCACTGGGAATCCACAGATTCTGCCAATATATGATAATAGGATGTGGCAAAAATATTTTTGGAGATATTTAAAAAAATCTTTTGCAAAACTTTAAACGCTTTTTTTGGCTAAACTAGAAGAGATAGAGCGATTTTAAGTGTTTTTTGTGATCACTGGGAATCCACAGATTCTGCCAATATATAATAATAGGCTGTGGTAAAAATATTTTTGGAGATATTTAAAAAAATCTTTTGCAAAACTTTAAACGCGTTTTCTTGCTAAACTAGAAGAGATAGAGCGATTTTAAGTGTTTTTTGTGATCACTGGGAATCCATAGACTCTGCCAATATATGATAATAGGCTGTGGCAAAAATATTTTTGGAGATATTTAAAAAAATCTTTTGCAAAACTTTAAACGCGTTTTCTGGCTAAACTAGAAGAGATAGAGCGATTTTAAGTGTTTTTTGTGATCACTGGGAATCCACAGATTCTGCCAATATATGATAATAGGCTGTGGCAAAAATATTTTTGGAGATATTTAAAAAAATCTTTTGCAAAACTTTAAACGCGTTTTCTGGCTAAACTAGAAGAGATAGAGCGATTTTAAGTGTTTTTGTGATCACTGGGAATCCACAGATTCTGCCAATATATGATAATAAGCTGTGGCAAAAATATTTTTGGAGATATTTAAAAAAATCTTTTGCAAAACTTTAAACGCGTTTTCTGGCTAAACTAGAAGAGATAGAGCGATTTTAAGTGTTTTTTGTGATCACTGGGAGTCCACAGACTCTGCCAATATATGATAATAGGCTGTGGCAAAAATATTTTTGGAGATATTTAAAAAAATCTTTTGCAAAACTTTAAACGCGTTTTCTGGCTAAACTAGAAGAGATAGAGCGATTTTAAGTGTTTTTTTGTGATCACTGGGAATCCACAGATTCTGCCAATATATGATAATAGGCTGTGGCAAAAATATTTTTGGAGATATTTAAAAAAATCTTTTGCAAAACTTTAAACGCGTTTTCTGGCTAAACTAGAAGAGATAGAGCGATTTTAAGTGTTTTTTGTGATCACTGGGAATCCACAGATTCTGCCAATATATGATAATAGGCTGTTTGCGAAAATATTTTTGGAGATATTTAAAAAAATCTTTTGCAAAACTTTAAACGCGTTTTCTGGCTAAACTAGAAGAGATAGAGCGATTTTAAGTGTTTTTTGTGATCACTGGGAATCCACAGATTCTGCCAATATATGATAATAGGCTGTGGCAAAAATATTTTTGGAGATATTTAAAAAAATCTTTTGCAAAACTTTAAACGCGCTTTTTGGCTAAACTAGAAGAGATAGAGCGATTTTAAGTGTTTTTTGTGATCACTGGGAATCCACAGATTCTGCCAATATATGATAATAGGCTGTGGCAAAAATATTTTTGGAGATATTTAAAAAAATCTTTTGCAAAACTTTAAACGCGTTTTTTGGCTAAACTAGAAGAGATAGAGCGATTTTAAGTGTTTTTTGTGATCACTGGGAATCCACAGATTCTGCCAATATATGATAATAGGCTGTGGCAAAAATATTTTTGGAGATATTTAAAAAAATCTTTTGCAAAACTTTAAACGCGTTTTCTGGCTAAACTAGAAGAGATAGAGCGATTTTAAGTGTTTTTTGTGATCACTGGGAATCCACAAATTCTGCCAATAAATGATAATAGGCTGTGGCAAAAATATTTTTGGAGATATTTAAAAAAATCTTTTGTAAAACTTTAAACGCTTTTTCTGGCTAAACTAGAAGAGATAGACGAATTTTAACTGTTTTTTGTGATCACTGGGAATCCACAAATTCTGCCAATAAATGATAATAGGCTGTGGCAAAAATATTTTTGGAGATATTTAAAAAAATCTTTTGCAAAACTTTAAACGCTCTTTTTGGCTAAACTAGAAGAGATAGAGCGATTTTAAGTGTTTTTTGTGATCACTGGGAATCCACAGATTCTGCCAATATATGATAATAGGCTGTGGCAAAAATATTTTTGGAGATATTTAAAAAAATCTTTTGCAAAACTTTAAACGCTCTTTTTGGCTAAACTAGAAGAGATAGAGCGATTTTAAGTGTTTTTTGTGATCACTGGGAATCCACAGATTCTGCCAATATATGATAATAGGCTGTGGCAAAAATATTTTTGGAGATATTTAAAAAAATCTTTTGCAAAACTTTTAAACGCGTTTTTTGGCTAAACTAGAATAGATAGAGCGATTTTAAGTGTTTTTTGTGATCACTGGGAATCCACAGATTCTGCCAATATATGATAATAGGCTGTGGCAAAAATATTTTTGGAGATATTTAAAAAAATCTTTTGCAAAACTTTAAACGCGTTTTCTGGCTAAACTAGAAGAGATAGAGCGATTTTAAGTGTTTTTTGTGATCACTGGGAATCCACAAATTCTGCCAATATATGATAATAGGCTGTGGCAAAAATATTTTTGGAGATATTTAAAAAAATCTTTTGCAAAACTTTAAACGCGTTTTCTGGCTAAACTAGAAGAGATAGAGCGATTTTAAGTGTTTTTTTGTGATCACTGGGAATCCACAGATTCTGCCAATATATGATAATAGGCTGTGGCAAAAATATTTTTGGAGATATTTAAAAAAATCTTTTGCAAAACTTTAAACGCGTTTTTTGGCTAAACTAGAAGAGATAGAGCGATTTTAAGTGTTTTTTGTGATCACTGGGAATCCACAGATTCTGCCAATATATGATAATAGGCTGTGGCAAAAATATTTTTGGAGATATTTAAAAAAATCTTTTGCAAAACTTTAAACGCGTTTTCTGGCTAAACTAGAAGAGATAGAGCGATTTTAAGTGTTTTTTGTGATCACTGGGAATCCACAAATTCTGCCAATAAATGATAATAGGCTGTGGCAAAAATATTTTTGGAGATATTTAAAAAAATCTTTTGCAAAACTTTAAACGCTTTTTCTGGCTAAACTAGAAGAGATAGAGCAATTTTAAGTGTTTTTTGTGATCACTGGGAATCCACAGATTCTGCCAATATATTATAATAGGCTGTGGCAAAAATCTTTTTGGAGATATTTAAAAAAATCTTTTGCAAAACTTTAAACGCGTTTTCTGGCTAAACTAGAAGAGATAGAGCGATGTTAAGTGTTTTTTTGTGATCACTGGGAATCCACAGATTCTGCCAATATATGATAATAGGCTGTGGCAAAAATATTTTTAGAGATATTTAAAAAAATCTTTTTCAAAACTTTAAACGCGTTTTCTGGCTAAACTAGAAGAGATAGAGCGATTTTAAGTGTTTTTTGTGATCACTGGGAATCCACAGATTCTGCCAATATATGATAATAGGCTGTGGCAAAAATATTTTTGGAGATATTTAAAAAAATCTTTTGCAAAACTTTAAACGCGTTTTCTGGCTAAACTAGAAGAGATAGAGCGATTTTAAGTGTTTTTTGTGATCACTGGGAACCCACAGATTCTGCCAATATATGATAATAGGCTGTGGCAAAAATATTTTTGGAGATATTTAAAAAAATCTTTTGCAAAACTTTAAACGCGTTTTCTGGCTAAACTAGAAGAGATAGAGCGATTTTAAGTGTTTTTTGTGATCACTGGGAATCCACAGATTCTGCCAATATATGATAATAGGCTGTGGCAAAAATATTTTTGGAGATATTTAAAAAAATCTTTTGCAAAACTTTAAACGCGTTTTCTGGCTAAACTAGAAGAGATAGAGCGATTTTAAGTGTTTTTTGTGATCACTGGGAATCCACAGATTCTGCCAATATATGATAATAGGCTGTGGCAAAAATATTTTTGGAGATATTTAAAAAAATCTTTTGCAAAACTTTAAACGCGTTTTCTGGCTAAACTAGAAGAGATAGAGCGATTTTAAGTGTTCTTTGTGATCACTGGGAATTCACAGATTCTGCCAATATATGATAATAGGCTGTGGCAAAAATATTTTTGGAGATATTTAAAAAAATCTTTTGCAAAACTTTAAACGCGTTTTCTGGCTAAACTAGAAGAGATAGAGCGATTTTAAGTGTTTTTTGTGATCACTGGGAACCCACAGATTCTGCCAATATATGATAATAAGCTGTGGCAAAAATATTTTTGGAGATATTTAAAATAATCTTTTGCAAAACTTTAAACGCGTTTTCTGGCTAAACTAGAAGAGATAGAGCGATTTTAAGTGTTTTTTGTGATCACTGGGAACCCACAGATTCTGCCAATATATGATAATAAGCTGTGGCAAAAATATTTTTGGAGATATTTAAAATAAACTTTTGCAAAACTTTAAACGCGTTTTCTGGCTAAACTAGAAGAGATAGAGCGATTTTAAGTGTTTTTTGTGATCACTGGGAATCCACAGATTCTGCCAATATATGATAATAGGCTGTGGCAAAAATATTTTTGGAGATATTTAAAAAAATCTTTTGCAAAACTTTAAACGCGTTTTCTGGCTAAACTAGAAGAGATAGAGCGATTTTAAGTGTTTTTTGTGATCACTGGGAACCCACAGATTCTGCCAATATATGATAATAGGCTGTGGCAAAAATATTTTTGGAGATATTTAAAAAAATCTTTTGCAAAACTTTAAACGCGTTTTCTGGCTAAACTAGAAGAGATAGAGCGATTTTAAGTGTTTTTTGTGATCACTGGGAATCCACAGATTGTGCCAATATATGATAATAGGCTGTGGCAAAAATATTTTTGGAGATATTTAAAAAAATCTTTTGCAAAACTTTAAACGCGTTTTTCTGGCTAAACTAGAAGAGATAGAGCGATTTTAAGTGTTTTTTGTGATCACTGGGAATCCACAGATTCTGCCAATATATGATAATAGGCTGTGGCAAAAATATTTTTGGAGATATTTAAAAAAATCTTTTGCAAAACTTTAAACGCGTTTTCTGGCTAAACTAGAAGAGATAGAGCGATTTTAAGTGTTCTTTGTGATCACTGGGAATTCACAGATTCTGCCAATATAGGATAATAGGCTGTGGCAAAAATATTTTTGGAGATATTTAAAAAAATCTTTTGCAAAACTTTAAACGCGCTTTCTGGCTAAACTAGAAGAGATAGAGCGATTTTAAGTGTTTTTTGTGATCACTGGGAACCCACAGATTCTGCCAATATATGATAATAAGCTGTGGCAAAAATATTTTTGGAGATATTTAAAATAATCTTTTGCAAAACTTTAAACGCGTTTTCTGGCTAAACTAGAAGAGATAGAGCGATTTTAAGTGTTTTTTGTGATCACTGGGAACCCACAGATTCTGCCAATATATGATAATAAGCTGTGGCAAAAATATTTTTGGAGATATTTAAAATAATCTTTTGCAAAACTTTAAACGCGTTTTCTGGCTAAACTAGAAGAGATAGAGCGATTTTAAGTGTTTTTTGTGATCACTGGGAATCCACAGATTCTGCCAATATATGATAATAGGCTGTGGCAAAAATATTTTTGGAGATATTTAAAAAAATCTTTTGCAAAACTTTAAACGCGTTTTCTGGCTAAACTAGAAGAGATAGAGCGATTTTAAGTGTTTTTTTGTGATCACTGGGAATCCACAGATTCTGCCAATATATGATAATAGGCTGTGGCAAAAATATTTTTGGAGATATTTAAAAAAATCTTTTGCAAAACTTTAAACGCGTTTTCTGGCTAAACTAGAAGACATAGAGCGATTTTAAGTGTTTTTTGTGATCACTGGGAACCCACAGATTCTGCCAATATATGATAATAGGCTGTGGCAAAAATCTTTTTGGAGATATTTAAAAAAATCTTTTGCAAAACTTTAAACGCGTTTTCTGGCTAAACTAGAAGAGATAGAGCGATTTTAAGTGTTTTTTGTGATCACTGGGAATCCACAGATTCTGCCAATATATGATAATAGGCTGTGGCAAAAATATTTTTGGAGATATTTAAAAAAATCTTTTGCAAAACTTTAAACGCGTTTTCTGGCTAAACTAGAAGAGATAGAGCGATTTTAAGTGTTTTTTGTGATCACTGGGAATCCACAGATTCTGCCAATATATGATAATAGGCTGTGGCAAAAATATTTTTCGAGATATTTAAAAAAATCTTTTGCAAAACTTTAAACGCGTTTTCTGGCTAAACTAGAAGAGATAGAGCGATTTTAAGTGTTTTTTGTGATCACTGGGAACCCACAGATTCTGCCAATATATGATAATAGGCTGTGGCTAAAATCTTTTTGGAGATATTTAAAAAAATCTTTTGCAAAACTTTAAACGCGTTTTCTGGCTAAACTAGAAGAGATTGAGCGATTTTAAGTGTTTTTTGTGATCACTGGGAATCCACAGATTCTGCCAATATATGATAATAGGCTGTGGCAAAAATATTTTTGGAGATATTTAAAAAAATCTTTTGCAAAACTTTAAACGCGTTTTCTGGCTAAACTAGAAGAGATAGAGCGATTTTAAGTGTTTTTTGTGATCACTGGGAATCCACAGATTCTGCCAATATATGATAATAGGCTGTGGCAAAAATATTTTTGGAGATATTTAAAAAAATCTTTTGCAAAACTTTAAACGCGTTTTCTGGCTAAACTAGAAGAGATAGAGCGATTTTAAGTGTTTTTTGTGATCACTGGGAATCCACAGATTCTGCCAATATATGATAATAAGCTGTGGCAAAAATATTTTTGGAGATATTTAAAATAATCTTTTGCAAAACTTTAAACGCGTTTTCTGGCTAAACTAGAAGAGATAGAGCGATTTTAAGTGTTTTTTGTGATCACTGGGAACCCACAGATTCTGCCAATATATGATAATAGGCTGTGGCAAAAATCTTTTTGGAGATATTTAAAAAAATCTTTTGCAAAACTTTAAACGCGTTTTCTGGCTAAACTAGAAGAGATAGAGCGATTTTAAGTGTTTTTTGTGATCACTGGGAACCCACAGATTCTGCCAATATATGATAATAAGCTGTGGCAAAAATATTTTTGGAGATATTTAAAATAATCTTTTGCAAAACTTTAAACGCGTTTTCTGGCTAAACTAGAAGAGATAGAGCGATTTTAAGTGTTTTTTGTGATCACTGGGAATCCACAGATTCTGCCAATATATGATAATAGGCTGTGGCAAAAATATTTTTGGAGATATTTAAAATAATCTTTTGCAAAACTTTAAACGCGTTTTCTTGCTAAACTAGAAGAGATAGAGCGATTTTAAGTGTTTTTTGTGATCACTGGGAATCCACAGATTCTGCCAATATATGATAATAGGCTGTGGCAAAAATATTTTTGGAGATATTTAAAAAAATCTTTTGCAAAACTTTAAACGCGTTTTCTTGCTAAACTAGAAGAGATAGAGCGATTTTAAGTGTTTTTTGTGATCACTGGGAACCCACAGATTCTGCCAATATATGATAATAAGCTGTGGCAAAAATATTTTTGGAGATATTTAAAATAATCTTTTGCAAAACTTTAAACGCGTTTTCTGGCTAAACTAGAAGAGATAGAGCGATTTTAAGTGTTTTTTGTGATCACTGGGAACCCACAGATTCTGCCAATATATGATAATAAGCTGTGGCAAAAATATTTTTGGAGATATTTAAAATAATCTTTTGCAAAACTTTAAACGCGTTTTCTGGCTAAACTAGAAGAGATAGAGCGATTTTAAGTGTTTTTTGTGATCACTGGGAATCCACAGATTCTGCCAATATATGATAATAGGCTGTGGCAAAAATATTTTTGGAGATATTTAAAAAAATCTTTTGCAAAACTTTAAACGCGTTTTCTGGCTAAACTAGAAGAGATAGAGCGATTTTAAGTGTTTTTTGTGATCACTGGGAATCCACAGATTCTGCCAATATATGATAATAGGCTGTGGCAAAAATATTTTTGGAGATATTTAAAAAAATCTTTTGCAAAACTTTAAACGCGTTTTCTGGCTAAACTAGAAGAGATAGAGCGATTTTAAGTGTTTTTTGTGATCACTGGGAATCCACAGATTCTGCCAATATATGATAATAGGCTGTGGCAAAAATATTTTTGGAGATATTTAAAAAAATCTTTTGCAAAACTTTAAACGCGTTTTTTTGGCTAAACTAGAAGAGATAGAGCGATTTTAAGTGTTTTTTGTGATCACTGGGAATCCACAGATTCTGCCAATATATGATAATAGGCTGTGGCAAAAATATTTTTGGAGATATTTAAAAAAATCTTTTGCAAAACTTTAAACGCGTTTTCTGGCTAAACTAGAAGAGATAGAGCGATTTTAAGTGTTTTTTGTGATCACTGGGAACCCACAGTAAACCACAAAAAACACTGTAGCAAAAATATTTTTGCAGATATTTAAAAAAATCTTTTGTAAAACTTTAAACGCGTTTTCTGGCTAAACTAGAAGAGATAGAGCGATTTTAAGTGTTTTTTGTGATCACTGGGAACCCACAGATTCTGCCAATATATGATAATAGGCTGTGCCAAAAATATTTTTGGAGATATTTAAAAAAAACTTTTGCAAAACTTTAAACGCGTTTTCTGGCTAAACTAGAAGAGATAGAGCGATTTTAAGTGTTTTTTGTGATCACTGGGAATCCACAGATTCTGCCAATATATGATAATAGGATGTGGCAAAAATATTTTTGGAGATATTTAAAAAAATCTTTTGCAAAACTTTAAACGCGTTTTCTGGCTAAACTAGAAGAGATAGACGAATTTTAAGTGTTTTTTGTGATCACTGGGAATCAACAAATTCTGCCAATAAATGATAATAGGCTGTGGCAAAAATATTTTTGGAGATATTTAAAAAAATCTTTTGCAAAACTTTAAACGCGTTTTCTGGCTAAACTAGAAGAGATAGAGCGATTTTAAGTGTTTTTTGTGATCACTGGGAATCCACAAATTCTGCCAATAAATGATAATAGGCTGTGGCAAAAATATTTTTGGAGATATTTAAAAAAATCTTTTGTAAAACTTTAAACGCTTTTTCTGGCTAAACTAGAAGAGATAGACGAATTTTAAGTGTTTTTTGTGATCACTGGGAATCCACAAATTCTGCCAATAAATGATAATAGGCTGTGGCAAAAATATTTTTGGAGATATTTAAAAAAATCTTTTGCAAAACTTTAAACGCTCTTTTTGGCTAAACTAGAAGAGATAGAGCGATTTTAAGTGTTTTTTGTGATCACTGGGAATCCACAGATTCTGCCAATATATGATAATAGGCTGTGGCAAAAATATTTTTGGAGATATTTAAAAAAATCTTTTGCAAAACTTTAGACGCGTTTTTTGGCTAAACTAGAAGAGATAGAGCGATTTTAAGTGTTTTTTGTGATCACTGGGAATCCACAGATTCTGCCAATATATGATAATAGGCTGTGGCAAAAATATTTTTGGAGATATTTAAAAAAATCTTTTGCAAAACTTTAAACGCGTTTTTTGGCTAAACTAGAAGAGATAGAGCGATTTTAAGTGTTTTTTGTGATCACTGGGAATCCACAGATTCTGCCAATATATGATAATAGGCTGTGGCAAAAATATTTTTGGAGATATTTAAAAAAATCTTTTGCAAAACTTTAAACGCATTTTCTGGCTAAACTAGAAGAGATAGAGCGATTTTAAGTGTTTTTTGTGATCACTGGGAATCCACAAATTCTGCCAATATATGATAATAGGCTGTGGCAAAAATATTTTTGGAGATATTTAAAAAAATCTTTTGCAAAACTTTAAACGCTCTTTTTGGCTAAACTAGAAGAGATAGAGCGATTTTAAGTATTTTTTGTGATCACTGGGAATCCACAGATTCTGCCAATATATGATAATAGGCTGTGGCAAAAATATTTTTGGAGATATTTAAAAAAATCTTTTGCAAAACTTTAAACGCGTTTTTTGGCTAAACTAGAAGAGATAGAGCGATTTTAAGTGTTTTTTGTGATCACTGGGAATCCACAGATTCTGCCAATATATGATAATAGGCTGTGGCAAAAATATTTTTGGAGATATTTAAAAAAATCTTTTGCAAAACTTTAAACGCGTTTTCTGGCTAAACTAGAAGAGATAGAGCGATTTTAAGTGTTTTTTGTGATCACTGGGAATCCACAAATTCTGCCAATAAATGATAATAAGCTGTGGCAAAAATATTTTTGGAGATATTTAAAAAAATCTTTTGCAAAACTTTAAACGCTTTTTCTGGCTAAACTAGAAGAGATAGAGCAATTTTAAGTGTTTTTTGTGATCACTGGGAATCCACAGATTCTGCCAATATATTATAATAGGCTGTGGCAAAAATCTTTTTGGAGATATTTAAAAAAATCTTTTGCAAAACTTTAAACGCGTTTTCTGGCTAAACTAGAAGAGATAGAGCGATGTTAAGTGTTTTTTGTGATCACTGGGAATCCACAGATTCTGCCAATATATGATAATAGGCTGTGGCAAAAATATTTTTAGAGATATTTAAAAAAATCTTTTTCAAAACTTTAAACGCGTTTTCTGGCTAAACTAGAAGAGATAGAGCGATTTTAAGTGTTTTTTGTGATCACTGGGAATCCACAGATTCTGCCAATATATGATAATAGGCTGTGGCAAAAATATTTTTGGAGATATTTAAAAAAATCTTTTGCAAAACTTTAAACGCGTTTTCTGGCTAAACTAGAAGAGATAGAGCGATTTTAAGTGTTTTTTGTGATCACTGGGAACCTACAGATTCTGCCAATATATGATAATAGGCTGTTTCAAAAATATTTTTGGAGATATTTAAAAAAATCTTTTGCAAAACTTTAAACGCGTTTTCTGGCTAAACTAGAAGAGATAGAGCGATTTTAAGTGTTTTTTGTGATCACTGGGAATCCACAGATTCTGCCAATATATGATAATAGGCTGTGGCAAAAATATTTTTGGAGATATTTAAAAAAATCTTTTGCAAAACTTTAAACGCGTTTTCTGGCTAAACTAGAAGAGATAGAGCGATTTTAAGTGTTTTTTGTGATCACTGGGAATCCACAGATTCTGCCAATATATGATAATAGGATGTGGCAAAAATATTTTTGGAGATATTTAAAAAAATCTTTTGCAAAACTTTAAACGCGTTTTCTGGCTAAACTAGAATAGATAGAGCGATTTTAAGTGTTTTTTGTGATCACTGGGAATCCACAGATTCTGCCAATATATGATAATAGGCTGTGGCAAAAATATTTTTGGAGATATTTAAAAAAATCTTTTGCAAAACTTTAAACGCGTTTTCTGGCTAAACTAGAAGAGATAGAGCGATTTTAAGTGTTTTTTTGTGATCACTGGGAATCCACAGATTCTGCCAATATATGATAATAGGCTGTGGCAAAAATATTTTTTCAGATATTTAAAAAATCTTTTGCAAAACTTTAAACGCGTTTTCTGGCTAAACTAGAAGAGATAGAGCGATTTTAAGTGTTTTTTGTGATCACTGGAACCCACAGATTCTGCCAATATATGATAATAGGCTGTGGCAAAAATATTTTTGGAGATATTTAAAAAAATCTTTTGCAAAACTTTAAACGCGTTTTTCTGGCTAAACTAGAAGAGATAGAGCGATTTTAAGTGTTTTTTGTGATCACTGGGAACCTACAGATTCTGCCAATATATGATAATAGGCTGTGGCAAAAATATTTTTGGAGATATTTAAAAAAATCTTTTGCAAAACTTTAAACGCGTTTTCTGGCTAAACTAGAAGAGATAGAGCGATTTTAAGTGTTTTTTGTGATCACTGGGAATCCACAGATTCTGCCAATATATGATAATAGGCTGTGGCAAAAATATTTTTGGAGATATTTAAAAAAATCTTTTGCAAAACTTTAAACGCGTTTTCTGGCTAAACTAGAAGAGATAGAGCGATTTTAAGTGTTTTTTGTGATCACTGGGAATCCACAGATTCTGCCAATATATGATAATAGGATGTGGCAAAAATATTTTTGGAGATATTTAAAAAAATCTTTTGCTAAACTTTAAACGCGTTTTCTGGCTAAACTAGAATAGATAGAGCGATTTTAAGTGTTTTTTGTGATCACTGGGAATCCACAGATTCTGCCAATATATGATAATAGGCTGTGGCAAAAATATTTTTGGAGATATTTAAAAAAATCTTTTGCAAAACTTTAAACGCGTTTTCTGGCTAAACTAGAAGAGATAGAGCGATTTTAAGTGTTTTTTGTGATCACTGGGAATCCACAGATTCTGCCAATATATGATAATAGGCTGTGGCAAAAATATTTTTGCAGATATTTAAAAAATCTTTTGCAAAACTTTAAACGCGTTTTCTGGCTAAACTAGAAGAGATAGAGCGATTTTAAGTGTTTTTTGTGATCACTGGAACCCACAGATTCTGCCAATATATGATAATAGGCTGTGGCAAAAATATTTTTGGAGATATTTAAAAAAAACTTTTGCAAAACTTTAAACGCGTTTTCTGGCTAAACTAGAAGAGATAGAGCGATTTTAAGTGTTTTTTGTGATCACTGGGAATCCACAGATTCTGCCAATATATGATAATAGGATGTGGCAAAAATATTTTTGGAGATATTTAAAAAAATCTTTTGCAAAACTTTAAACGCGTTTTCTGGCTAAACTAGAAGAGATAGACGAATTTTAAGTGTTTTTTGTGATCACTGGGAATCAACAAATTCTGCCAATAAATGATAATAGGCTGTGGCAAAAATATTTTTGGAGATATTTAAAAAAATCTTTTGCAAAACTTTAAACGCGTTTTCTGGCTAAACTAGAAGAGATAGAGCGATTTTAAGTGTTTTTTGTGATCACTGGGAATCCACAAATTCTGCCAATAAATGATAATAGGCTGTGGCAAAAATATTTTTGGAGATATTTAAAAAAATCTTTTGTAAAACTTTAAACGCTTTTTCTGGCTAAACTAGAAGAGATAGACGAATTTTAAGTGTTTTTTGTAATCACTGGGAATCCACAAATTCTGCCAATAAATGATAATAGGCTGTGGCAAAAATATTTTTGGAGATATTTAAAAAAATCTTTTGCAAAACTTTAAACGCTCTTTTTGGCTAAACTAGAAGAGATAGAGCGATTTTAAGTATTTTTTGTGATCACTGGGAATCCACAGATTCTGCCAATATATGATAATAGGCTGTGGCAAAAATATTTTTGGAGATATTTAAAAAAATCTTTTGCAAAACTTTAAACGCGTTTTTTGGCTAAACTAGAAGAGATAGAGCGATTTTAAGTGTTTTTTGTGATCACTGGGAATCCACAGATTCTGCCAATATATGATAATAGGCTGTGGCAAAAATATTTTTGGAGATATTTAAAAAAATCTTTTGCAAAACTTTAAACGCGTTTTTTGGCTAAACTAGAAGAGATAGAGCGATTTTAAGTGTTTTTTGTGATCACTGGGAATCCACAGATTCTGCCAATATATGATAATAGGCTGTGGCAAAAATATTTTTGGAGATATTTAAAAAAATCTTTTGCAAAACTTTAAACGCATTTTCTGGCTAAACTAGAAGAGATAGAGCGATTTTAAGTGTTTTTTGTGATCACTGGGAATCCACAAATTCTGCCAATATATGATAATAGGCTGTGGCAAAAATATTTTTGGAGATATTTAAAAAAATCTTTTGCAAAACTTTAAACGCTCTTTTTGGCTAAACTAGAAGAGATAGAGCGATTTTAAGTATTTTTTGTGATCACTGGGAATCCACAGATTCTGCCAATATATGATAATAGGCTGTGGCAAAAATATTTTTGGAGATATTTAAAAAAATCTTTTGCAAAACTTTAAACGCGTTTTTTGGCTAAACTAGAAGAGATAGAGCGATTTTAAGTGTTTTTTGTGATCACTGGGAATCCACAGATTCTGCCAATATATGATAATAGGCTGTGGCAAAAATATTTTTGGAGATATTTAAAAAAATCTTTTGCAAAACTTTAAACGCATTTTCTGGCTAAACTAGAAGAGATAGAGCGATTTTAAGTGTTTTTTGTGATCACTGGGAATCCACAAATTCTGCCAATATATGATAATAGGCTGTGGCAAAAATATTTTTGGAGATATTTAAAAAAATCTTTTGCAAAACTTTAAACGCGTTTTCTGGCTAAACTAGAAGAGATAGAGCGATTTTAAGTGTTTTTTGTGATCACTGGGAATCCACAAATTCTGCCAATAAATGATAATAGGCTGTGGCAAAAATATTTTTGGAGATATTTAAAAAAATCTTTTGCAAAACTTTAAACGCTTTTTCTGGCTAAACTAGAAGAGATAGAGCAATTTTAAGTGTTTTTTGTGATCACTGGGAATCCACAGATTCTGCCAATATATTATAATAGGCTGTGGCAAAAATCTTTTTGGAGATATTTAAAAAAATCTTTTGCAAAACTTTAAACGCGTTTTCTGGCTAAACTAGAAGAGATAGAGCGATGTTAAGTGTTTTTTGTGATCACTGGGAATCCACAGATTCTGCCAATATATGATAATAGGCTGTGGCAAAAATATTTTTAGAGATATTTAAAAAAATCTTTTTCAAAACTTTAAACGCGTTTTCTGGCTAAACTAGAAGAGATAGAGCGATTTTAAGTGTTTTTTGTGATCACTGGGAATCCACAGATTCTGCCAATATATGATAATGGGCTGTGGCAAAAATATTTTTGGAGATATTTAAAAAAATCTTTTGCAAAACTTTAAACGCGTTTTCTGGCTAAACTAGAAGAGATAGAGCGATTTTAAGTGTTTTTTGTGATCACTGGGAACC
>NW_026578609.1:0-2500 GCF_029603195.1 Condylostylus longicornis
GTATTGTATTGATATATTTATTATAATAAGCATTACTTAAATCATAATTTGTTTACCAATTTAGGTTACTTTTCATTCATGAAAAGTAATTATTGCCTGTCGAGCATAACATATGTCCCGATCAGGCTTATTTTGCCTTTGATAAATATCAAACCAGGCTGAAAAAAATTTTTTCATCGGGTGGGCATAACATGCTTACCAACCCAGGTTACTTTTCATTCATGAAAAGTAATTATTGCCTGTCGAGCATAACATATGTCCCGATCAGGCTTATTTTGCCTTTGATAAATATCAAACCAGGCTGAAAAAAATTTTTTCATCGGGTGGGCATAACATGCTTACCAACCCAGGTTACTTTTCATTCATGAAAAGTAATTATTGCCTGTCGAGCATAACATATGTCCCGATCAGGCTTATTTTGCCTTTGATAAATATCAAACCAGGCTGAAAAAATTTTTTTCATCGGGTGGGCATAACATGTTTACCAACCCAGGTTACTTTTCATTCATGAAAAGTAATTATTGCCTGTCGAGCATAACATATGTCCCGATCAGGCTTATATTGCCATTGGTAAATATCAAACCAGGCTGAAAAAAATTTTTTCATCGGGTGGGCATAACATGTTTACCAACCCAGGTTACTTTTCATTCATGAAAAGTAATTATTGCCTGTCGAGCATAACATATGTCCCGATAAGGCTTATATTGCCATTGGTAAATATCAAACCAGGCTGAAAAAAATTCTTTCATCGGGTGGGCATAACATGTTTACCAACCCAGGTTACTTTTCATTCATGAAAAGTAATTATTGCCTGTCGAGCATAACATATGTCCCGATCAGGCTTATTTTGCCTTTGATAAATATCAAACCAGGCTGAAAAAAATTTTTTCATCGGGTGGGCATAACATGCTTACCAACCCAGGTTACTTTTCATTCATGAAAAGTAATTATTGCCTGTCGAGCATAACATATGTCCCGATCAGGCTTATTTTGCCTTTGATAAATATCAAACCAGGCTGAAAAAAATTTTTTCATCGGGTGGGCATAACATGCTTACCAACCCAGGTTACTTTTCATTCATGAAAAGTAATTATTGCCTGTCGAGCATAACATATGTCCCGATCAGGCTTATTTTGCCTTTGATAAATATCAAACCAGGCTGAAAAAAATTTTTTCATCGGGTGGGCATAACATGTTTACCAACCCAGGTTACTTTTCATTCATGAAAAGTAATTATTGCCTGTCGAGCATAACATATGTCCCGATCAGGCTTATATTGCCATTGGTAAATATCAAACCAGGCTGAAAAAAATTTTTTCATCGGGTGGGCATAACATGTTTACCAACCCAGGTTACTTTTCATTCATGAAAAGTAATTATTGCCTGTCGAGCATAACATATGTCCCGATAAGGCTTATATTGCCATTGGTAAATATCAAACCAGGCTGAAAAAAATTTTTTCATCGGGTGGGCATAACATGTTTACCAACCCAGGTTACTTTTCATTCATGAAAAGTAATTATTGCCTGTCGAGCATAACATATGTCCCGATCAGGCTTATTTTGCCTTTGATAAATATCAAACCAGGCTGAAAAAAATTTTTTCATCGGGTGGGCATAACATGCTTACCAACCCAGGTTACTTTTCATTCATGAAAAGTAATTATTGCCTGTCGAGCATAACATATGTCCCGATCAGGCTTATTTTGCCTTTGATAAATATCAAACCAGGCTGAAAAAATTTTTTCATCGGGTGGGCATAACATGTTTACCAACCCAGGTTACTTTTCACTTATGAAAAGTAATTATTGCCTGTCGAGCATAACATATGTCCCGATCAGGCTTATTTTGCCTTTGATAAATATCAAACCAGGCTGAAAAAAATTTTTTCATCGGGTGGGCATAACATGTTTACCAACCCAGGTTACTTTTCATTCATGAAAAGTAATTATTACCTGTCGAGCATAACATATTTCCCGATCAGGCTTATTTTGCCTTTGATAAATATCAAACCAGGCTGAAAAAAATTTTTTCATCGGGTGGGCATAACATGCTTACCAACCCAGGTTACTTTTCATTCATGAAAAGTAATTATTGCCTGTCGAGCATAACATATGTCCCGATCAGGCTTATTTTGCCTTTGATAAATATCAAACCAGGCTGAAAAAATTTTTTTCATCGGGTGGGCATAACATGTTTACCAACCCAGGTTACTTTTCACTTATGAAAAGTAATTATTGCCTGTCGAGCATAACATATGTCTCGTTCAGGTCTATGTTATTCCCATATCCAATACCTGCCACTGTATTGATATATAATAATAAGTATTACTTAAATCATTATTCATGCAGTAATACATTAAGAAAATACTTATTTGAAGTATTTATAGTAAGAATATACTTAACCTATCTTAACAACCACCACCACCACCTACCAATCAATATTACAAGCCTTCAATAGCAAATGTTTATCACCATTCCTATAATACATACTTATATATA
>NW_026578609.1:12500-15000 GCF_029603195.1 Condylostylus longicornis
TTTCATTCATGAAAAGTAATTATTGCCTGTCGAGCATAACATATGTCCCGATCAGGCTTATTTTGCCTTTGATAAATATCAAACCAGGCTGAAAAAAATTTTTTCATCGGGTGGGCATAACATGCTTACCAACCCAGGTTACTTTTCATTCATGAAAAGTAATTATTGCCTGTCGAGCATAACATATGTCCCGATCAGGCTTATTTTGCCTTTGATAAATATCAAACCAGGCTGAAAAAAATTTTTTCATCGGGTGGGCATAACATGCTTACCAACCCAGGTTACTTTTCATTCATGAAAAGTAATTATTGCCTGTCGAGCATAACATATGTCCCGATCAGGCTTATTTTGCCTTTGATAAATATCAAACCAGGCTGAAAAAATTTTTTTCATCGGGTGGGCATAACATGTTTACCAACCCAGGTTACTTTTCATTCATGAAAAGTAATTATTGCCTGTCGAGCATAACATATGTCCCGATCAGGCTTATATTGCCATTGGTAAATATCAAACCAGGCTGAAAAAAATTTTTTCATCGGGTGGGCATAACATGTTTACCAACCCAGGTTACTTTTCATTCATGAAAAGTAATTATTGCCTGTCGAGCATAACATATGTCCCGATAAGGCTTATATTGCCATTGGTAAATATCAAACCAGGCTGAAAAAAATTCTTTCATCGGGTGGGCATAACATGTTTACCAACCCAGGTTACTTTTCATTCATGAAAAGTAATTATTGCCTGTCGAGCATAACATATGTCCCGATCAGGCTTATTTTGCCTTTGATAAATATCAAACCAGGCTGAAAAAAATTTTTTCATCGGGTGGGCATAACATGCTTACCAACCCAGGTTACTTTTCATTCATGAAAAGTAATTATTGCCTGTCGAGCATAACATATGTCCCGATCAGGCTTATTTTGCCTTTGATAAATATCAAACCAGGCTGAAAAAAATTTTTTCATCGGGTGGGCATAACATGCTTACCAACCCAGGTTACTTTTCATTCATGAAAAGTAATTATTGCCTGTCGAGCATAACATATGTCCCGATCAGGCTTATTTTGCCTTTGATAAATATCAAACCAGGCTGAAAAAAATTTTTTCATCGGGTGGGCATAACATGTTTACCAACCCAGGTTACTTTTCATTCATGAAAAGTAATTATTGCCTGTCGAGCATAACATATGTCCCGATCAGGCTTATATTGCCATTGGTAAATATCAAACCAGGCTGAAAAAAATTTTTTCATCGGGTGGGCATAACATGTTTACCAACCCAGGTTACTTTTCATTCATGAAAAGTAATTATTGCCTGTCGAGCATAACATATGTCCCGATAAGGCTTATATTGCCATTGGTAAATATCAAACCAGGCTGAAAAAAATTTTTTCATCGGGTGGGCATAACATGTTTACCAACCCAGGTTACTTTTCATTCATGAAAAGTAATTATTGCCTGTCGAGCATAACATATGTCCCGATCAGGCTTATTTTGCCTTTGATAAATATCAAACCAGGCTGAAAAAAATTTTTTCATCGGGTGGGCATAACATGCTTACCAACCCAGGTTACTTTTCATTCATGAAAAGTAATTATTGCCTGTCGAGCATAACATATGTCCCGATCAGGCTTATTTTGCCTTTGATAAATATCAAACCAGGCTGAAAAAATTTTTTCATCGGGTGGGCATAACATGTTTACCAACCCAGGTTACTTTTCACTTATGAAAAGTAATTATTGCCTGTCGAGCATAACATATGTCCCGATCAGGCTTATTTTGCCTTTGATAAATATCAAACCAGGCTGAAAAAAATTTTTTCATCGGGTGGGCATAACATGTTTACCAACCCAGGTTACTTTTCATTCATGAAAAGTAATTATTACCTGTCGAGCATAACATATTTCCCGATCAGGCTTATTTTGCCTTTGATAAATATCAAACCAGGCTGAAAAAAATTTTTTCATCGGGTGGGCATAACATGCTTACCAACCCAGGTTACTTTTCATTCATGAAAAGTAATTATTGCCTGTCGAGCATAACATATGTCCCGATCAGGCTTATTTTGCCTTTGATAAATATCAAACCAGGCTGAAAAAAATTTTTTCATCGGGTGGGCATAACATGTTTACCAACCCAGGTTACTTTTCATTCATGAAAAGTAATTATTGCCTGTCGAGCATAACATATGTCCCGATCAGGCTTATTTTGCCTTTGATAAATATCAAACCAGGCTGAAAAAAATTTTTTCATCGGGTGGGCATAACATGCTTACCAACCCAGGTTACTTTTCATTCATGAAAAGTAATTATTGCCTGTCGAGCATAACATATGTCCCGATCAGGCTTATTTTGCCTTTGATAAATATCAAACCAGGCTGAAAAAATTTTTTTCATCGGGTGGGCATAACATGTTTACCAACCCAGGTTACTTTTCACTTATGAAAAGTAATTATTGCCTGTCGAGCATAACATATGTCTCGTTCAGGTCTATGTTATTCCC
>NW_026578610.1:0-24233 GCF_029603195.1 Condylostylus longicornis
CTTATGGAGCATTCAATAGCCATACAGACATTCAAGACAAGGGAACCACCTTCTAATTCTGCCTGAAAGCAGCTTTCCACCATACTTCCCGCATGCTATAAGGCCGGCTCTAGTGAGACCACACAGACCGGCTCTTTCCCGTCTATTGAAGAGTTGTTTTCTGACGATGCCGCGATCGATTGGATCTTGACAACACAACAAAGACTTTTTGTCGACACGACAGTTCACACATTTTTCTGAAAATAAGCTGCGATTCTTGTTTTGTTCAATGTTTCTGAGTTCTGGTGTTCTGCCAACTTCTCTGGTATTCATTACGACGAAGTTGAAGGAGCAGTCCATAAAGAAATTGCGGAGGGGCAACACCAGGAACAGATAACGAAGGCAGCAGCAAAAAGCACGTGGCGATGGGCGAGAGGCGTCAAACAAGCTGCTACCGAGGCTAGTGCGGGATCAAGCAGGGCATCAAGCACGCGAGATACAATGAGGAACAATAAGCAGGAAAAAACAAGAAGAAAAGAAAGGGCCTTCCAGATGCATCGTTAAGACTGAAAGGATTTTAAATTGAAGTTTCTCGTTCTTCATTATTCTTCTTGAAGCATTGGCTCGTGCGCTGCATTCCAGCCACGAGTCTGGCCTACGTGTTCACGCTTACCGAAAACGTCATTTCCTTGACTACACACGAAGCGCATGCGCCTGTGGCAACAGCGCAGAAAATGGCTAAGTCGCTGCCAAAGGTATTGAAGGTGGCTGGGAGCCTTGTTTTTGTTAATATTCAAGGCAATGTTTCTGAGCTGCAATGCGCATCTTCACATCATCAGTATGACGAAGTTGACGAAGGAAAAGTTGACTCCTTTGCCGTGGCCAATCCCATCTATAAACCCCCGCCAAGAAAGGTAGGCGTCAAACAAGATGCTACCATATCCGAAAGGACAGTATTGCGGGAGCGAAAAAGGATCCTACCAACGAATCAAGCTGACAAAACTGCTGAGCAAACTGACAATGAGGAGAAGCAAAGTAAGAAACAAATAAAGCAGAAAAAGGATGGAAAGAAGAAGCAGAAGAAAAGGATTCCATTTTTCAATAAAACAGATTCGGAACCTGAACAAGTCAATGTGTTCAAGCTCCAAAAATGATAGTTTTAAATGTTGTTGTTCGTCTGTGTTGTTTTTATCTTATAAGATGAGACACAAATGTCATGGACCAAAATAATTCGGATCCAGACCAATATAATTCGGATCCAGACCAAAATAATTCGGATCCAGACCAAAATAATTCGGATCCAGACCAAAATAATTCGGATCCAGACCAAAATAATTCGGATCCAGACCAAAATAATTCGGATCCAGACCAAAATAATTCGGATCCAGACCAAAATAATTCGGATCCAGACCAAAATAATTCGGATCCAGACCAAAATAATTCGGATCCAGACCAAAATAATTCGGATCCAGACCAAAATAATTCGGATCCAGACCAAAATAATTCGGATCCAGACCAAAATAATTCGGATCCACACCAAAATAATTCGGATCCACACCAAAATAATTCGGAGCCAGCTGTGGAATGTCTATCCTGTACCCATTTCGCTAGTTCAGCATAATCTTCCTCAGTAGCTGAGTTCCGACTTCTCCCACCAAATCTGGCTTGAGCTCTTTCCCATTTACACCTCCAGAAATGAAACAAGCACAAGTTTAGAGATCACTCTCGTTTGCCCCGCGTTTATTGTGTAATCCCCTTTTTAACTAACTCAGCGTAGAAGGTTGTAATTTGCAATTGTTGAATAATATTGGCAGTGAGTCCCGTCACAATAAGCTCAAAATTCCAATCAGCAGAATCTTGGTTGTCCAAAATTCCTATTTTCTCTCGTTCCACGTTCCGGAAAATCAGGCTAATCAGTCAACTACAGCGATAGACCTGTTCAGGTGCTAGTTAATATGGATGAGGGTGTTGGGTACTCCAAGGGATTTCAAGAAGCACGAGCACGGCAAATTTTCCAAATGGAATTAGAGTTTGTTCAGTGTCTTTCAAATCCAGATTATTTGCAGTGTAGGGATGAAAATGATCAATTGAACTCATTTGTTGTTTGGCAGGGTTGGCCAAAAACAGATACTTTGATCAACCATCTTTCATAAATTATTTAAATTATCTTCAATATTGGAAAAATCCAGAGTACGCGCTTCATGTCCAGTAAGTCGTTCTCCTCACGTTCGGAAACTGCATAATGCTTTGTGATGCATTCGACGTCTTTAGCGCCGCATTTTTGCAAAGTGTGTGTTTTTTCAGATTTCCCCAATGTCTGCGTTTATTGGATGCTTTGCAAGACCCAGAATTTCGTCTTCAACTAAATTCAAATGATGCAATTATAGAACTGAAAAGACAGCAATCACATCAATGGGTAAGGCCGATGGATGCTTGCCAGCCAGTTTCATCTGAGCCCCTTTCTCATTTATGTTTTACAGATCTATTTTGATCGCACATATGAAGACGTCTGTAAATATTTCCAGTATCAAATATAAAGATCATTCTCGAGCAGAAGCAGCTGCGGAAAAAATAATTGAATAAAATCAATCAGGGGACACCAAGTGCTTATACAATGAAGCAACACTTCATATACTATAGGATATTAGTCCATCATCAAATAATCTTCACAACACGAGGATGGCAGATTTCCTTATTTTGTTCTTTGTTTTTTTCTTGCTCTGAGAGGGATGTTTATCGGTGTCCAACCAGAACAATACGGACTGTTCACTGTGAGGCATGTTTCAAAAACTGGAAAAAAATCAAGGAAACTTGTCTTTCGGGCTCCAAAACTTATTGTTGAACGATTTCTGCGACTTTTTCGATCCACCGCATGTATTCCCTTTGTTCCTTGTCAACCGCCATTGCGTCAATGAAATCGCACAATTCTTCGTTAATGCCCAACGACGACAGCCACTCATCGATACCGCTTTGCAAGTGATCGTCTAAGTCTTCGAACTCGGGACCGTTGTAAGCAGATACTGAGGTCTTCTCTTCGTTGTCTTCGAAATACCGGACATTTCCAACAATAAAGCGATATTTTTCATCATTGCCTACTGTGGTGCAATAAAAAATGGCACCATTTCCATTTGGCTTTTCAACTGTCACGCTGAAATCAGTAGTCTCTTGGGGCTCTATGGGAGTGTCCTCTTCGCCCTCACCTTCACCATTGTAAGACGGTGAAACCAATTGAAACTCTACTGTTGCCGCCAATTCCCCAATCTGCTTTTTAAGCGTCATGTTGATGTCTCCGCCTTTTTCTGTCAACTTCCAGCCAGATTTTTCTAGAAATGGAGCGATGTTTGCGGCCGCTTCATAATTCGACTTCTCATATTGAAGTTCGGATTGAAGTGTTGATGCAAGTTTGGGTGTGGGGGAAGTTGCGTCCGCCTTGGGAGCTGCAGCACTGAACCAGCGGTGCTCTGGCAAGGAAGGAACTTGGCGGAAAATTCCTACACCTGCTGCTGGGCAAGCTTTAACTCGACGGGTTGTTACAAATGCACGGGCGATGGCGGAGCGCATCATAATCTTCAACAGTTATGAATCGTCGCGGCCTTCTGGGCGTGAACAGGCACTGCACAACAATGCGCTACATGCAGCAATAAAAACAGCATTTAATTCTGTTGTGTTGATAAAATTTGGTGGACGTCTTCATCACTGCTATGCAAGAGGCGAAGTCTATCGACACCGAAACACACCAACCACAAAGATAAAACATACAAAAATGATTGAAGACCAAAACAAGCGAACATGGAACGGGAGGGTCTTGAGCTTCGGATGTAAAAACCGACAGAAGTGGACGGAATGAAATTACAGAACGCTAAGCGGCCATCCGAACCGCGAAGTTCATTCTATCCAACCTAAGAGCATTTCAATAGACTTGTCTCATGCAAGAATTGCGTACTGAACATACCACCTCGTGGTAATCTGAACTGAAGAAATGGGAAAACGTGGCAACAGATCATTGTGAATACAATCTGGAATACATGAACACTTCATGGACAAAATGGGGAATCCAATTTCACACAGCGAATTGAAGGTTGACAATTCACTTGTATGAAGCATGAACCCCAGTGTCATATCAAGCCGAATGGCACATGGGAACTCAACGAAACGAAGAAACGGCCCGTGGTGTTATTTGACCTTGAAGGCCCAGAGGGGAGGGAAATAGCTGGCACCATTTTGGTTGTCAGGGGGCGGTTCTCGGCGACGCATCAAAGGAGGTCAAGTAGTATCTCTTCAAATGCTGGTAATTGTGGGCGGTGCTGTTGCTCTCATTATCAGCGCTGTCATTATCGGTGGCACTTTGGCATCCCCACCGGCCTGAAAATAAAGAACTGTTAAAAAACCAACCGAGAGTGAATTACCTTTGGAGTCCGGTAATACACCAGCAGCTATCAGCTTCGCCTTTTGTGTCCAATATGCATCCACCCTGAGAACCAATATATGCATCCAAACAACGAAGCATTTTCTCACCTTTTTTGGCCATAATACAACATGTCAAAGGACGTCGCAGTAGCTGCTTGAGGAGCGCGAATAACACTCCAAAATCCCCACAACATGTGACATGCAAGTTGGAAGCGCTCAACAGCATCAAGAACCGGATCGATTTTGTCGTGATCGCTTGTTTTAATGCTCGTCCGTAACAACTTGCTCAAGTACATAGCAATGAAGATACGACGCTTCTCAATCGATGGATAGCGCGTTGGGTCAATATGGAAGAATGGATACGCTGAAAACAGAGGGAACCAAATTGTCAAACCCCATCAAATGGATAAGAGGATGAAGACGACTTACAGTCAACACAGTAGTCACATGTCATTTCCCAGAAATACGATGCAATGTCATACGCGGGATAACTATATCCACTGTATTCGTAATCGATTAAACGCATGCACGTCTTGGTGACCATGATGTTATTCTCCTATGGAGGACGAAATTGAAAGGTAAGAGTGAGAGTATGAATAGTCGTACTTGGATATCGTTGTGACAAAAGGCTAGTCGTGTTACTGGTGTCTCTGCCACGCCGTCAGGAAAGAGGAACGACTGTAATCGATAAGATTCTTCGCATAAGAAAGGCAGATTCAAACGTTGAACCGCCAGATAGCTGGGATGGTCGGGACTGACTGAAAAGGGAGGACAAATGAATAATACACCAAACAAAATGACAAGAACCCCATCTTACATCCAACAAAACAATCAACAGAACCATGAATACTTAATAGCTCTGATGGAATAAAGTCACTTACTGTTTGCAAGGATTTCCATAGCCCCTTGACGCCACCGATTCAGAAACTTCTCGATGCAGGGTGTTGTATCAACAAGTTTGCTCAAATCTATTTGATGAATCCCTGCGAGAATTGCAGCGGCACCAGCTAGAACACCAGATTTCTTCATATCGGTCACCAACAACGCAGACCCTTCAATCCACTCTTCGATACGTCCGCCCTGCAGAGGATCAGCTTTATAGACGTTGATACTACTCATCAATACGCACCTCAACGTCAGCGATTAGTTGTGGAGCAACTCCACGCTTGCCAAGATGTTTGAATACGGAAACCTCAGTTTGCGAGTCGTACAAAGAGTTGACATCCTTTCCATAGACGCGGAATAACACTTGCGGGTGACAAAATCGCGGACGATCTGGATAGTCATCGCGGATATTGACTTTGAACAATTGGTTGGACAGGCCAGCCATGATTTGATCAACATTTATATCTTGGTCTAACAAATGATTCCATCCTGGGATGCGCTCTATGCAGATGGATTGTATGACATGCGGATTGGAATAAGAAGAAAAATGACGTGCTTGCTCAAATAAATCAGATGCTGTTCTCATACGATGCATCGGCAAATCCTTTAAAGACAACGGCAGCAAATCCTCCTCTGCATTTTCTGAAGCTTCTACGGAAGATAGACATAACTGAGCCAGCGATGGATGGAGAGGGGCGATGGTGGGAGTGCAGGGATCTGCTAGGGGCTCATCGGCCTCATACTCAACATCATTGCTCTGGCTTCCCTTCTTGCCAATTGAGAGATGGTCCCTAGGCGTCTCACAATCCGAAAAGGCGCTGTCATTGCTGCCACTTCGAGAGCGTTCCTTTCCTTCATATGTGGTCGCTATTTCGGAAACTCCTGATAGCTTGGAGTAATCCATTGAGCCGAACGATTTTTGCGGCGATCTTGTTGCGATTGGTGTGCAAGAATGATTTACGCTGCTTGGCACTTCAGCTGTTGACATATTGAAGAAGAGAAAGAAGTCTCAGCCACACGAAGTAGAACGGCGGCACACCACAAATGTTTGAAGTTTATATTCTCGAATGCGATTGAATTGCTTGTCGCGGGTTGTTATTTGAAGCTCCTTCTGTTTGAGAAAATAAGCCAACAACCCGAAACAATCCAAATTGAAAGGAATAATTTGATTTTTTTTGATTGTGCGCCTCAACAAAAAAACAAAAGAGAACCAGTGAAAATAAATAATGGTTCAAAGAAATGGATTGCTGGGATCTAAAATAAAGATGATTGTTGTTGTCCAGGGCACAGCAGATAGAATCTTGAGGCAAACTGACCCCGTAACTGGTGCTGGGTTTACCGCCAATCCTGTCCCATTACTGATATGCAAGGTTCGGCGCCTTTTACAAGTGCCATATTTTGCAAAGAGTACTTGAACCTTGTATCTGGCGCCTTCACACCTAGTTGGTTCATAAGATGCTTTGCCACAAAACCAGATGCCATCGCTGGTTCTTGATGGTTCAGAGTTGAAATTGGGGAAAGGATTAGGAAGGACAGTATTTCCAATATTGTTTCATTATGGACGCATTTCAAATGATCCTCCATTCATTCATGACGGAGGTTGGGAAGAGCGAGCAAAAAGCCGCGTTGTGTTTTCTTGTTAAAGTTGATCCTGACTCCTCTGGTTGTCCGTACTTGGGACGCTTTTCTTTTTTTGTACTGAACATCAATCCGCCACTTTCGTACCCATTCGCACGTCACGGCAGCAGCTCCAAGACGACTCCAAGGACTGCAGCCAGACTTCTCACGAGTCCCTCATCAGCGCGTTCCGCGGAAAAACATCAACTCATTTTTGGATCAAACGGAATCTTCCATTGTAATTCAAGGTTCCATCGGAGTTCAAGTCTTCCTCTTCAACTTCCAGCAATAGAAGTTCTGCAGCTCCATCGCTTCGAGTAGCTTCGTGTTCTGCATCAGTTTCATCAGACATGTCCGGCGGTGCGTTAATTCCCGTGTCATTCGTCAAATTAATTCGGCATCCTACAAAAGGGCCTTACGAGCTTTATTCGTGAGCCTCGTGTTAACTAAGTATCTTGATAACGATACTTCGCATTTTTCCTTGATAAATCTCACTCAGTATCAATTGTTGATTGATCTCAATGTAAATTGGTGATAAATCTCACTCAATAATGTAAATTGTTGATAAATCTCACTCAGTGATGGAGCAACATCTCCATCATGGTTTTCCGAAGATAAGGCCGAACGGGCGAAAGGAATGTTAAAGTTATCTGTTAGCGACAATATTTCTGTTTCCCTTGATGAATGTGCACGATTGCTATTAGACATTAATTAACAAATATGAAAATGTTGCCAGCTACCGGTTCACGCTTCTCGACTCCTTGATCGATCTCAATTGGAAAGAAGGAATGTCGTTCACCTGCAAATCAGGCGCGGGAGATTTGGGCGCAACTGCACAGTGATTGGCCCACACTAGAAGACATTTTGACCCACTGCTTTTTGCGGTCAATCCGTTTCCAGCTGCCAGTAATCCATCAGTCTTTAAGAAGTCAGCAGAATATCAACTTCAAAATCATCGTGGATACTGTGCAGGATTTGGCGAAAACGCCAGTTCAATCTTCTAGGACTGTTGTTCTGTACAAGTTAAGCGATTCGTCGCAACATATATGTGTTGCTATGCAAAAGGTGCTTATAGAATGAAGCAATACTTCATTCTATATTCATTAAACGCCAATAGAACCGAGCCAATCTTAGTTCTATTCAGATTTCTATTGAAACATCTTCAACTTAAAGAGGTTTGTAACAGCTCTATTCTATTTAAGTACAGATGTGTCTTGAGAAATGTTTATGTATTCTACTTCATAGTTCTCAATGAGGCTTGATGATGCAACGTGTATCATCGTGCTAATTTGGCAACTATTGAATAAGAAACATGCCCATATGCAACACTCTTAAGGATCTTATATCGTTTGCAGTTCGAGCTGCCGTGCACCATTGCACACCGCACACTTCACAAAGTGTCTGCCACAAAGTCCACCATCGACTTGGCCACCTAAACAACAACGATCTCAAAGTTCTTCAGCTGCTCACTTTGGCAAGTTCTTGTTCCACTTGCATTTTGTCAAAGATGAAAGCTCTTCCACATTTCAGAAAACACACTACCACTGCAATTCAACCGAACGACGTACTCTTTGTGTTGGCCTGTGGGTCTGACAATCAATTGAAAATGAAAAGTACGTTCTGATAGTTGTGGATGAATGGACAAGGTTCTGCCCAGCCGTCCCTCTTGCGCACAAGTTCGAAGCTGCCGCCTCAGTCATGGAGGTTATCGAAGTTTGGACAAATTGGACAGATCGGACGCCACTGCTTCTCAAATCAGATCGTGGAACCCAATTTGTCAACGAAAAGCTCGTGACCCTCCTGAAAGCTGAAGGGATTCTTCCAGCATTGACTGCCGCAAATGATTCCCCCAGCAATGGTAGAGCAGAAAGAGCTATGCAATAGTTCAATTCGCTGATCTGGTCTGGAATTCCAAGACGGTTTTGGCCATTCGAAATCCGAACAGCAGCCTACATTCGCAACAGACTCCCAACACACACCGGCCACTATCCAAAAGCTCCCATCGAAAAGTTCCTGCAACAAAATCCGAATTAAGACAACATGAAGACATGGGGTTGTTTAGTATACATCAAAAACAACAGTCATGACAAGCTCGCTCCTCGTGCAAATAAAGGTGTATTTTTGGGCTACACACTAACAGCTTCCATCTTCATCAGCTTTGATTCTGTTCGAAATCAAATTGGGAAATTCGTGACGTTGTCTTTGATGAGAACACGCCGGGTTCTGTCTTGTTCACAAAACAATTGCGGGATGTCTCACCAGCGCCCGTTCTCCTCGTGGAACAATCTCTTTCCGTCAACAGAAATTCCTACGCCAACGACACTGCACCCACTCATTCCAACTGCACAACAAAGTGCACAGCGTCTTCTATCTACACAACAAAGTGCACAGCCTCTTACAAGCCATCTACACAACTTCGTCGCTCCCTTCGTAATCTGTATTACCTGAAAATGCTGAACGCTAAAGATGCGATCTCTCTTTTAGCGAATTTCGAACCAGCTAACATTGCTGAAGCATTAAAAGATCCTCATTGGAGAAAATCCGCCAAAGACGAATTTCAGTCGATGGAATCCAATCGAGTATTCTCCCTTGTTCCTCCAGTTAAAAACCGCAAACCCATCAAACTGATTTGGGTCTGCAAGAACAAGCTGAATCAACAAGGCGACGTTGTCCGAAACAAGTCACGTCTTTGCGCGCGAGGCTTCATCCAAATTGCCGGTCTGGATTACGACCAGACATTTGCGTCAGTTGTCCGCTACACCACCACACGACTGTTACTTGCAATCAGTTGTCAGCTGCGGAACCACATCTTTCATTTCGACATTCAAACCGCGTTTCTCAATGTGCAGATCTCGATGAATATCTGCACCACGCAAGCACCCGATTCTGTTGATTCACAATTTCCAACACACGTCTGGAAACTCCAAGAAGCTATCTATGGTTTGCACCAAAGTCCGCGATTATGGAATAAGACTCTGTCAAAACTTCTTCATGGCATTGTCTTCTCTCAATCTGACTTGGATCCCAGTCTGTACCACAATCAGGACAAGCGAATTCTATTCTTTATGTGGATGACCTGCTCGTGTCAGCCCCAACCTTAACACTGATCACGGAGTTTGCCACAGCACTGTCGGACCGTTTCAACATCACCAATCTCGGACCCGCCAAAAGTTTCATCGGCCTTGACATCGCCTACGACAGAAATCTAGGAAAGTTGCATCCGTCCCAAGGCTCATACATCAATCGAATGTTTTTCAAATTCGGTTTCCAAGATGTCAATCCTGCTGCTATCCCAATGTCACCAGGAGCTCCAGTAGACTCCTCAGCCCCCGCAACAGATCAACCATATCGCTCCCTCATCGCTTCCCTCATCTTTCTCTACAACTGTTCGCGACCAGACATTGGCTATTCCACCATACGAATGGCGCAGTTCTGCACCGTATTCAACTCGTCACATTGAAATACAAAATTACACATTCTCAAATATCTGAAATCAACCATCCATCATGGTATTCTTTATTCATCAGAGTCAGCGATTCCACTCTCAGCTCCTGTGGGATGTTGTGATGCTTCATTGGGCCATCCGCAAAAAGACTGCCTGCAAGTCTCAACGTCCGGCTACTGCTTCTTTTTAGGGGGTGGAGGCATCTCGTGGAAATCCTCAAAACAAAAAGAAGTAGCCCCTGAAGCCGAGTATGTCGCAAGCTGCACGCGAAGGCAGATGGATTGTGCAAATTTTAGAACCTGCTTCCTGCAAAAACGTGTTTCACCCTCAGAGATGAATCCGCCTTGCGCGACCGTATTCTCCCGACTGTAAGCACATCCATTTGCGACATCATTTCATCCGCCAAATGGTTATGGAAAAACATCTCACGTTGGAAAAAGTCTCAACAGAGAATAATATCGCCGACATGTTGACCATAACAATTTGAAGTTCTTCGATCGGCGCTTTCTATCTGTTTGCCTCAAAGGGGCATGTTAGAGTTGATCCTAACTCCACGATCTATTATTATCTAGTTTGTCCGTACCTGGGACACTTTTCTTTTTTTGTACTGAACACTCCGCCACTTTCGTACCCATTCGCACGTCATCTTTTCCTGATGTATCTGCTGTGAACAACAGCTTACTCAAGTTGATAGAAGAATAGCATCATTCGCACTCCTACTCCTCGAATATTTAACATATAAGGGACGGGCACGAGACGCTGCAACGTCATCAGCCGGTGGAACGGAGAGCAGTATTACGGGCGGTATTTGCTGACAAAATGCAAAGTTGTAAAATGAAACGAAAAACTCAATATTCTCGAGAGTTGTATTGTAGTTGAGATTCGTGCAATTGTGGAACACCCCTTTTTTTGCGTAAACCATACAGAGACGGGCAGACAATGCGTTTGTTTCTTCTTTTTATCCTACTTTCTCTTCTCAGGGGTGGACTCAGATGTCTGTCGAGGGGATGCATCTTACGCTGTGCACATCCTGAGGGTCCAGTTACGCAGAGAGCTCAGTCGACATGTTCAAAGTCGAGACAGAGGTGTACTGGGATGGATTGAGGCAATCGAAGATGGAATGACAGAGGCTGATGTGATGATCAAACACGTCGGAGTCCATACGTTCCGGCTGGCCTTTCCAGCTCTGCCTGATCTGGTTATGGCGGGAGTCGACATGGAACTTACTGACGCAATCAAAACAGTGCGCGATTGCTTCTCTACATCGCGTTTCAGAATCATATTACGCAAGCGCGGTGGGACTCTCGCAATTGTCGGTATCGAAGGTGTGGGAACACAGAAGAAACCGGAGCAGCGTCAACGTGAAGAGTCTGGTCGAAGTCAATACTCTCAATACTCTCGTGGAGAGTCCCGATATCAGGCTCCTGGCGAAGGAGAGAAATGGTGGTACCAATATATGCCTCATGGCTGGGCGGAAGATGTCGCACGCGCTAAGGCTCGTCAAAGAAACTACCCACCACCACCACCACCTCGTGCTTATTATGCGCCTCCTCCTTCACCTCCAAATCCAGGGGAGGAAGTGTTGCAAAAATGCCTTGTTGGCGCTAAAACACCTGCGGAAAAGAAAAAAGCAGTCAAAAAATGTCTTTTGAGGAACCATCCGGACAAACACCAGACTGATAAAGAGAAGTATACGATTATTTCCCAATATCTGACTGATGAGCTGCACCGGTTGGGGGCCTAATTTCTATACTTTTTGAGGAACCATCCGGACAAACACCAGACTGATAAAGAGAAGTATACGATTATTTCCCAATATCTGACTGATGAGCTGCACCGGTTGGGGGCCTAATTTCTATACTTTTTGAGGAACCATCCGGACAAACACCAGACTGATAAAGAGAAGTATACGATTATTTCCCAATATCTGACTGATGAGCTGCACCGGTTGGGGGCCTAATTTCTATACTAATACAGGCTTTTTTCAACAACACAGTCTTTCAACAACACAGTCTTTCAACAACACAGTCTTTCAACAACACAGTCTTTCAACAACACAGTCTTTCAACAACACAGTCTTTCAACAACACAGTCTTTCAACAACACAGTCTTTCAACAACACAGTCTTTCAACAACACAGTCTTTCAACAACACAGTCTTTCAACAACACAGTCTTTCAACAACACAGTCTTTCAACAACACAGTCTTTCAACAGCACAGTCTTTCAACACCACAGTCTTTCAACACCACAGTCTTTCAACACCACAGTCTTTCAACACCACAGTCTTTCAACACCACAGTCTTTCAACAACACAGTCTTTCAACAACACAGTCTTTCAACAACACAGTCTTTCAACAACACAGTCTTTCAACAACTTAGGCTTTTTCAATTGTTTCTCTTTCCATTTCTTTTGACGTTGTTTTCGTCTTCTTTCGTAACGGTTTTTTCGTAAAATCTTTTGTAACGGTTTTTCGTGAAATGGAATCAGATGTGCAAACAAATCAGTTCATCTCGCTGTTGATTTCTTAAAAGGCTTTTTCTATCAGAACCAGAATTATTGATTCAATCGCAATGCTGTTAAGACCTTCAGGTGTTCCGTAGATGTGAAATATAACTTGCATTTCAGGGAATTGCGGACATCGGATATGAAACTATCTCCGCGAGCTTGAGAAAAAAAGGTTGAGCTCTACCATCTTAAGATTTCATAGCCTAAAAGGTTTCGATGTCCATCTTCAAGGATCTCTAACAAACAGCCTCCGGGGATCCCCTCTTACAAACACCCTCCAGGGACCCCATTTGTACACAATGGTGAATTTCAAGATGCCAAGTCTGTTATATGGGAGGGGAAGGGGTTGTTGAAGTCCGACTAAAGAGGGGCGATCTGTTCGAACTCCAATCTGCTTTCAGTTGTTTCCCTTTTTGGGACACAAATCATTCCCTTGCAGTTTTGCTCCCTTATGAAGCGTAATTCTGAGCTTCAATAATAAATATTTTGAGTGGATGCGACCAACCAACTTGACCGACAAAGGTATTTCATCAATATTGATTATCATGATCATCCATCAATAGTGATTATCAACGCTTAGGATATCGGACCGGCCCAGCATCTGAAAAAATAAAGGCGTTTATCAGCACGACCAAAATTCCTCCCACTTGGAAATATATAGCGAAAGTCCGCGAGAATTCTTGTGATGTCTTCAAGTACTCGAAAATCCTTTTGTGCAGCGAGCCATCGTGTTCGTATATCACGATCATTTTTCACATCTAAAGGAACCATTCAGTCATTTGTACTCTTGACAAAGTTCCTAACCCAGTAAACGCTTCCATTCGGCCGCGGCTTTAATTTCTTTCGCTTCCACCATTTTCCTCACAAACTGGTATCGCTTTGCAATCATCTCCGCCTTATATTCTTGCATTTTGATCTAGCAGTCTATTTCATAGAATCCATCAAAAACAGACGTCTCACCAAAGGTCGAAGTCCCAATTTATCCACAACGGTGTCCAAACCGATCTTCACCCGCTGCCGGAACTCTGACACGGTCGAAATCTCGGATGAAATATCCTCGAGGAAAAAGATAAAAAGATAAAAAGGGTGACGAAGAACTGTCTGTGTGATTATCTTACTTTGTACACATACTGAAGAACTGGCAGTCCTGACATTAATGCGGCAGTTTGGAGCTCAACATGCCCTGCTTCTATCAGCATATTTGCTATCGTATTTATATGAGCAGTCCCAAAATCTTCCAGGCGGGATACACAGTAGAACTGAATTAAAGAATTATCACCAATTCCAGGATGAATGTTCCAATTCCGGGTGTCCCAATTCCTGGCTGCTTAGCTACCAATCGCAACAGCTGATTTACCTGCGCTAGAGCTTCTGCGGGTGAGATTGACATCCTTGCACAATAAAGAATGGTTTTTTGAAGAATATCTCCCATACTGTGTCGAACGTTTCGCTCTCTTGCTCGAAGAACCTTGAAAGAAAGAAGAAGTCAGAGATAGGAGTCAGAGATAGGAGTATCAACAAGATACATGCATAGAGTAAAAACAAGATACATGCACAGAGTATAAACAAGATACATGCACAGAGTATAAACAAGATACATGCACAGAGTATAAACAAGATACATGCACAAGAGATGTACAAGCCGCAATCCGAGGAGCACTTCTATTACTCACAGCTAGAGAAAGTTGACGGCAATCGTCAGCGGAGTCTTTTGGAAGAGGAGTACAGCGAATCAGTTTACAAACAAGACGCCATAATTCATCTCGTAGATCATTAGTAATGAGATCAATCGTCAGGACAAGAACAGGAATCCATTGGCAGGCGTTTGCGCAGATCAAGCAGACGATCTGATAGAATCACAATTCGAGCGTTGAGAGATTTAAGGGAGACTTACCGTCATTGGGACACCACGGCGTGATGCAGCGACAATGAGAAATACAAAAGACGTCAACGCTAAGCCATATGCGATGAGTTCGAACTGATTCTGATCATCACAACAGAAGAGCTCACAAATTCTGCAAAAAGAAGAAAGATGCGCGTAGAGGATTGGGATGCCTCACTTCTGCCAAGCTTTGTATTGCCGATGCCTGTAAAAGAAGGATGAATGGAAGACATGAAGAACAGATATTCACCGTCGTCCAAGATTGGTGAATGGCTTGATAGTTTGATGCAAACCAAACATAAAGAGCAATATCAAGAACATCAGCGTCAATTTATATCGTAGAAGAACGTCAGGAAGCATCATTGATGTGACTGTTACAAGCTGGAGTAACTGAAGCTTGAATGGAGCGATCCAAGCATATCTCGCCTTATAGCCATCTGAAGATGAGAATTGTTTTTTGAGGAAGAGTGTCTTGTTTTGGAGTTTTGATGAAACGAACCGATCAGGCTTCCGAAGCAAGCTCTCATTTTGGATGAACTAGGAAGAATCCGACGTTTGATGATCAACGTGACAAGGAGGATCAGCGGAACAAATCCCACCATAATAACAATTCCAGTAGCCGCATACTTCAATGCCCCACATCGTAATGATGGAGCAAGAGGGAGTCGCCTCCGCAGCATCCGACCTGTGCTGAAGGGCAGGAATCAGATGCTCATGAAATCACAAATACCTGCAACTGAGAGCCAGCGAGCAATAGCGAAGATAGAGTGGACCAACAAGAAGGTAGAGCCAGAATAATGTTGAACAGCAATAGCCTAAAATCCAAACTATCTACTACAGATTGGTTGTTCTGCTGGCGCACCGGTACAATCCAAACCCGATAAAGCAATTCGTGTTTCGCGAGCAAAGGTCACATTGTTTGCTCCAATTTTCCTCGATCGCAGTCGTCGACTATGAACAGCCGTCCAGAAGACGAACGTGACAGCGATAATGCTCGGAAATGCCCAAAAGACAAACAAAAATTGCTTCTTGAAAAGCGCTTGGGAAGACCTAAGAAATGAGAGCATCGTCAACGCCTTGATTATCCGGCGCTTGCCTTTGAAGTCTTGAGGCGCACCCCAATCGTGGAAGCTGAATTACGATAATAATGGAATCAAATGAACATGAACATGAGAACACGTACTTCAATCAAAAGCCCCAGATTGAGACTCGTTGCCAGCATGAAATCTGCGTAGGCTCCTAACGCATGAATAGAAGTGTCATATTGGTATGTTGAACCGAATCTCAAATTGATAGAGAGTCCACCAACAGAAACTCCGAGATTGATCAAACAAATAAGAAGAGTTAGTTTCGCCTGGAGAAACGATGTCTGAAAAACATTGAAAAAAACTAGGAACCATGAAAGTGCCTGAGACGCACACCTGCGGAATATTTGCAACCCGTCGCACTAATTCACACTGCGAAATATGGGCTAGAATTAACGCGATCGCCAATATACCTGCAACTTAATTTTAGAACGAAATATTCAGACATGAGACATTTCTTACCAACAACAGAAAAACTGAAAATAGCAATGGCAATTCCTTTTGATCCACAATGGGAACACAATGAACTCAAATCCGTCAAACGCCGATCATAATCAGGGATGCAATCAAAGCAAAGAACTCCTGCAACTCACTGATTGAATCTAATCGTAAAAACTTCCAGCTTTCGTACCTCCATGACCTTCACGACAACCTGTTTCAATCGCTCCACAGGGTTGAGGAAGGCATGATTTTTCAATGAAGCATCGCTGGTACAGACTTGAAGAGGCATCGTTAGACATTTCAAGTCCAGACCAGCCAAATTCCTTCAGAGCTGGGTGCTGAAGGTCAATTCAAAAATCAAAAATTATTATCAGAGTTTTGCATACATTACAACCCAAATATCCAGGGCAAAGAAACAACTCTTGACTTTGAGGACACTGCGAACAACGATTGCCCACTTGATCGGGATAGAGCCCTGAAGAAATTCATCATCTTCTAGGGATTCAAGACATATACTCGGGATATAGATTTGGGATATAGATAGATTTGGGATATAGATAGATTTGGGATATAGATAGATTTGGGATATAGATAGATTTGGGATATAGATAGATTTGGGATATAGATAGATTTGGGATATAGATAGATTTGGGATATAGATAGATTTGGGATATAGATCTATGGCAGGCACTAAAAGTCGGACCTATTTGGCACTGGCATTGAGTTACAGAGGACATTCCCAAACTTGCAGGAGTGTAGGATCCTGCAGGACACTAAGCAGCGCCGTCTCAATCTGTGGGTATTAGCCTTACTGGCAGACAATTCGTTGCGTATTCGACCGGATTGTACGTGTTTTCAGGACACGGATGACACTGTCCACTCGCTGAGAACCAGATTGTTCATCAGAGCGTTATATCTATATGAACTCACGATCGGTGTAGTTTCCTGCCCCGCAGCTTGGGAGTTTCTTTTCTAAGGAGTGAGATGATCTCAAGCATAGAAGCAATAAGAATGGAACACTACGGAAACCCATATATTTGATAAATGAGTTCCATTTAAGATCCTATGAGCCGGCTGTTGATACCTGGTGCTGTTTTCCTGAAATATTGGCAGAAATGCCTAGTTGGAGGGCCGAACGGCCACCCCCATTCGTGCTTCGTTTCCCGTCGTGACCAGAGAAACTTTTCCCAGAGAGAACATCGTTTCAACAGTCATGTCGTGCAATTGCAAGAGGAAGCTCAACAGATGAGAACGACAGAGACGCACGCGTTGCTATTTTGTTCTGTTCTGATTTCGATCTGCCAGTAGAATCTTGGATTCAGTATTTTCAGTCAGGAATTTAATCCAATGAAAAAAGATGAAATTGTTGCGAATATCAGGAAAAGCAGAAGACAAAGTAAGCCACAAACGCTAGAAGAGCGCAACTTCTTCTTCTGTTGCACGTCCGTAAATCACGCGACACCCCAACCAACCTCTTTTCCCATGAACCCCTTGTGACTCACTATTTGGGACATCTGGGGAGGTCCATTTGAGATGCCGTTTTGAGAAGCTCATCAATGAGGTCCTTGACTCTTTGATACTTCGACGGCTCAGAAACAGCGAAGACCACTTTTGTTTTGAAGTGAAAAGGACCTGCTTCTTCAGATGCCAAGATCTCAACGACTTTCGCAATCGCGACCCCAGATGTCTCGCCTGTTATGGACAATGAGTCGAGCAATACACAATCTCAGTTACCTGGACTAAGATGGGAAAAGACAATATCTCGACTTCCCGGAACTGCTGTTGCAAGTTGCATCGCTTTTTTGTAAGCAGTCTTCAAATGGTCCCCTTGAAGTGGATCTCCAATCGCGAAGAAGACTCGTTTGAACGGCTTATCGAGTCCTGAAACACTCAGAACATCCCCTGGTTCATGGTGCTTCTTCGCGCCCGCGTAACCAATTGCCTCTTCGAATTTCGCAAGTTGTTCTTGAGATTTGAGAGCTTCCATCAAATCACGTCCAGGGGCGTTCAAAGGAGAGAGAGTCTCAGACACCGGAATGACAAGAATCGTGCCGCTCGTCTTGAATACATCTTCATCTTGAAGAGATATTTTACTCAGCGCTTGTCGAACACTCGATGGGCGACACTCAATCATTTTCAGTAAGTCATACATTGTTTCGGTCTCAATGCTTGATAGTCCTTTAATGTGTTCACGAAGTTGTAATTGGAAAGCGCTGATCTGAGCGGCTTCCTCCTTCTCAGGAATCTTCTCTTCTTTTGATGGTTGGCGCTTCAGTAGCAGAGAGGATCTGCGCTTCTTCTCACTACGTCGAAGTTCTGTTTCGGACTTCTGGCGTTGTACTCCAAGTTGGGACATCTGACGTTGTAGCTCTGTTTGGGACTTCTGGCGTTGCAGCTCTGGTTGTACTCTTATGGATGGGGCACGTTGCGCTGATTCTGCTTGGGACGTCTGGCGTGGTACTCCAATTTGGGACATCTGATGTTGTAGCTTTGCTTGGGACTTCTGGCGGTGTAGCTCTGGTTGTACTCCTAATATGGATTGCTGAAGTTCCGTCGTGACTGGTTCTGCTTCTTTCATTTCTGATGTTTCTCTTCGTATCTCTGATTTAGCCTGCCGCCGGAATGAACGGATTGCCCCGACCTTGAATTGTTCCCCCTCATATTTTAAAACGGGCAGAAATGTTGACCATGGGTTTAAGCGGCTGTCCTCTGAATCGAGAATAAGAATCTTTCCTTCGTGCTTCTTGTTTGAATAGAGTTTTGTCTGAGACAGAACTTCACTTCTAGAACCAGGTGCTGCTTCAGCTTTCTCAATAGAAATTCTCCTCTTTGCTGCGCGCTTCAGTGCTTCAAAATCTCCGGACGGCGAATCCTTTTTGAGAACCACGAGAATGGCAGTGACTCCTGCGCCTTTCACGCTGGTGATGAATTCCTTGGGTGAACTGGTCTGTAACTTAGCATTAATGTCACGTTGGATTTCATCTAACCGCTTGTGTGGTTTGCTTCGCCAGGCTGCAATCTTTTTTCGTAGTCCCGCAAAAGGTGCTGCTGCGGGGAAAATGAATAACGAGAAACAAGACAACAAGACAACGAGCTTCATCATTCCGACTATGTGGAGAAGTCTGTCTCTGAAGTGGAATACCACATAGCGCACGATGTATGTGGTCAATAGACTCCAATCCTCGTCACTTTCTTTTCTTGACGCAATATTCACAATGTTCACAATCAAAAATTCGATTGGTCGCCGCGATGTGATTCTCCCCGCAGAGTGTTAGTCTCTGAAACAAGCTGCTTAATGATCCGAGGAAGGAAGCATGCATGACAGTACTTCGAACGGAGTGTAGAGGACGTCCGTACCCATCTGAGAGTAAGGTTCATTGATGTGTTCTAAGACGTACAGATAAAGCAAAGGTTGCCAAGAGGGCACGGTTTTCCCAATAGTTGTGATTCCAGAACAACTGAGATCTGAATTAGTAGTTCATTCGTGGATCACGTCTCAGTTTTGTTCGTGGTTGTCCAAATAGGAATCCCCCAACTGGCTGCAATTTGCGTTTCCCAAAGACAGTGGGACTGCTGTATTCGCAATGTTGAAAACTTCTTCATGGATTCCAACTGAATCGAAATCTCCCAAACGCTAGCTGCACCAGTGCGTTGGGTGGAGCCACTGAATGGGTTGCTTCCATATTCAAATCCGTTTATCTAACCGTTGGAGACTCTCTACAGCTTCAGAGCTCCATTCCAATCGCTTCAAGATGTTTCTCGAAGGACCAGCTATTTGTATGCGCTGATTAAGGTCCGCTAAACCTTGTGCGCCGAAGATGAAGTTTGTTGCCGCTCTTCCGTTTTTTTTATTGCTCATATTTTCGTCGGAAGCACTTTTTGAAGAAATTGAAGCACATATCCAAGAAGTGGAGAAGAAATTCCGAGCTGTCATTCCCTCCCCAGAAACTCTCCGTAAAATTCAAGAGAAGGTGAACGAAGCTGCAAGGCAGTGGAAGATTTTGTCAAGAAGGTGAAAGAAACACGCATTGAGACAATTCTGGTGGCAGTTGAAAAAAACTCTGATCTCAAGGGGAGCGCGCTGGAAAAAGGGAGCCTTCTATCAAAAAGCTTCTAATTTTGGATGACAACAAACTGAGGAGCGAAGAAAGTTTGGAGAAAGAAAAAGGGACAATGGGACACGGTGTCAAAGTTAAATCGCATCAAAAAGGCAAATACAGGGAAAAAAGTTCTTGGACTATGTTGTTGATTGCTTGAATGACGATCGGTTAAAGAGTTTCCAAACATTAATGCCCGTTCTGAAAGATACAGGAAGTTCATTCTCATTCACAAACGTATCTCCCTTCAAAGCCAAGAACAATAAAAACGTTTACCAACTTTAGGTCTTTTTTGGCAACAACGACGTTATGTAAAGTTTGCATGCTGTCTTCTTTTTCCAATTATTTTGCTCAAGTAAATTGAGGAACGAGTCAGAAACAATTCATCGCGAAAATAAGGACACTCACGACAAGCTACACAACTGTGAGGCCCGGCTTTCTATGGAAGGCTGAGAGTCGAAAAAAAGAGATTCTCGCATGACTGACTGGCCAGCAAGCCCAGAAAAGGATTCCATCTGAGGGACGAGTGTGGCGAGTAGGAAAAAAGCAAGGGGTTGTAATATGACTGGGGTGGTTCTGGAGATCACAGGGACAAAAAACGTGAAGGTCTAGAGTGTTGTACTGAAAAGTTGGCGGTAGTAGCTTAGGTGGCGGACGCATGGGACTCAGCGCGCCATAGGGAAACTCGCAGGATTGATTCAGAGAGAGAGAATGGAAAAAAAGAGAGAAAAGTCCGAAATGTCCGCTCGATTCGAAATCAGTTGGACCGCAAAGACGCAATTAAGTCGTATTTTCGCGCTTCTAGTCAGTGAAACTAGCCCCTCAACTTTCTAAAATGTCTAAGCCGGCCATGAACTCTGAAATTTAAGACTATTTCTGTCAATTCTAGGACTGGTACGGCTGATAACTTTTCATGAGACGCGTAATTTGAGCTAGTGATGAGGGTAATAGATGAAAGATTCAAATATCTTGGGATGAAGAAGGTCGGAGCTGATTCTGATATTTGAATGACAAGTTATAACCCGCTGAATTTTGCACCTAATTTTCGACATAACTAGCAGGCCAAACTTGTCCGCTGCTCCTCTATGGCGAGATATCCTCCTAATCTCTAAACTACACTAATCAAATTATTGGTTCTTTGAGCCAATTGTGACGGGACTCGCTTTCTGCGTGCAAATATTATTCAAAAATTGCAAATTACAACCTTCTACGCTGAGTTAGTTAAAAAGGGGATTACACAATAAACGCGGGGCAAACGAGAGTGATCTCTAAACTTGTGCTTGTTTCATCTCTGGAGGTGCAAATGGGAAAGAGCTCAAGCCAGAGCAGATTTGGTGGGAGAAGTCGGAACTCTGAGGAAGATTTGGTTTTTGCCAAAGTCGTACTGCAATGCTGAACTAGCGAAATGGGTACAGGATAGACATTCCACAGCTGGCTCCGAATTATTTTGGTGTGGATCCGAATTATTTTGGTGTGGATCCGAATTATTTTGGTGTGGATCCGAATTATTTTGGTGTGGATCCGAATTATTTTGGTCTGGATCCGAATTATTTTGGTCTGGATCCGAATTATTTTGGTCTGGATCCGAATTATTTTGGTCTGGATCCGAATTATTTTGGTCTGGATCCGAATTATTTTGTCCATGACATTTGTGTCTCATCTTATAAGATAAAAACAACACAGACGAGCAACAACATTTAAAACTATCATTTTTGGAGCTTGAACACATTGACTTGTTCAGGTTCCGAATCTGTTTTATTGAAAAATGAAATCCTTTTCTTCTGCTTCTTCTTTCCATCCTTTTTCTGCTTTATTTGTTTCTTACTTTGCTTCTCCTCATTGTCAGTTTGCTCAGCAGTTTTGTCAGTCTTGTTCGTGCTTGATTCGTTGGTAGGATCCTTTTTCGCTCCCGCAATACTGTCCTTTCTCGATTCGGATATGGTAGCATCTTGTTTGACGCCTACCTTTCTTGGCGGGGGTTTATAGATGGGATTGGCCACGGCAAAGGAGTCAAATTTTCCTTCGTCAACTTCGTCATACTGATGATGTGAAGATGCGCATTGCAGCTCAGAAACATTGCCTTGAATATTAACAAAAACACGGCTCCCAGCCAGCTTCAATACGTTTGGCAGCGACTTAGCCATTTTCTGCGCTGTTGCCACAGGCGCATGCGCTTCGTGTGTAGTCAAGGAAATGACGTTTTCGGGTGTTGTAGTAAGCGTGAACACGTAGGCCAGACTCGTGGCTGGAATGCAGCGCACGAGCCAATGAACTTCAATTTAAAATCATTTCAGTCTTAACAATGCATCTGGAAGGCCCTTTCTTTTCTTCTTGTTTTTCCCGGCTCATTTCTTCCTCATTCGGAACTTCGGCCAAGCAGGCACAGCGCAAGGCAAGATACAAGAATTGGAGACAGGACATCAAACGGCGCCTCATGAGTCAAGATCCGACCTAGCAACGGCAGGCAACGGTACCTAGAAAATGTATTGCCTCGCGTGCTTGATGCCGTGCTTGATGCCGTGCTTGATGCCCTGCTTATCCCGCACTAGCCTCGGTAGCAGCTTGTTTGACGCCTCTCGCCCATCGCCACGTGCTTTTCGCTGCTGCCTTCGTTATCTGTTCCTGGTGTTGCCCCTCCGCAATTTCTTCATGGACTGCTCCTTCAACTTCGTCGTAATGAATACCAGAGGAGTTGGCAGAACACCAGAACTCAGAAACATTGAACAAAACAAGAATCACAGCTTACCTTTACTTTCAGAAAAATGTGTGAACTGTGGTGTCTACAAAAAGTCTTTGTTGTGTTGTCAAGATCCAATCGATCACGGCATCGTCAGAAAACAACCCTTCAATAGACGGGAAAGAGCCGGTCTGTCTGGTCTCACTAGAACCGGCCTTGTAGCGTGCATGTCAGCTGTCGTCCGCAGAATTAGAAGGTGGTTCCCTTGTCTTGAATGTCTGTATGGCTATTGAATGCTCCATAAGTCAATGGCCATAAGAGCATCATTATTGATTTGCTGCCATTGGCTTCAAAGAAAATTCCATTAAAACGTTCCACAGGAATACAAAGTTACTGACTGATGAAGGATTTTGACTAATTTAGATGCAAAGAATAAAGTCAATAATTCTCGCAAATATTTACTGGATATGTCTGCCCCATTCTGACGCGTCTAGCTGGGATTAGAGTTTCCCGCATCCACTCAACTTCCACAAACCGAGCTGCTTGCTGAGCGATACGTGAAGAGAAAAAAAGAGAATTTGTCAAACTAAGAAATCTATTTTTGCGCCACCAACCAAGACTGATGGACTGTGCCGGATTGTTCAAGTTTTTGGTATATTATGAATATCGTGACGCGAGGTTAATGGAATTCAGGAAAAATCGATAAAGGGCGCTTCCTTCGGTCGTTGTTAAGGGGCAGCACATCTTCATAATACAGTTGATCCTTTATAAGCTCCTCATTCATGGGTCGAATTGACCAAACATGATCTCGTATCTCATCTGCGATCTGACTTCCTATAAGCTCCAGTGCACTGGAGCTGTATGGCCCAAAGACTTTGTTTTTTATGCAAGGTATCAGCTTGATAATTAGAAACTGACAAATGGCAGCTCCTATAAATACGCATTCTTTCCTTCCGAGGAGAAACACTCCCTCTTCGTTGAAACCCAGAGGATCTAGATTCTTCGCCACTCCATTCCAGATAGACACCAGTCCCTCAAATGGATCGCTAACAAGTACACTGAGACGGTCAACGGAAGGTAATTGTATCAAAGGTCGCGCTCTTCTGTTCAGCCACGCTGCCCGTAAAGTCTCTTCAACGATAGCTCTGATCAATCTGTCAAATTCAACTTCTGATTCAAAGTGACGTGACGCCCTCGACGATCTTGATAAC
>NW_026578611.1:0-41442 GCF_029603195.1 Condylostylus longicornis
TTCTCAGGTGGTAAAAAGTACGGGTACTTCTAGAAGGGCTAGAGACATGGGACAAAAGGCATTAGGTAGAATTTTGCCTCTAGGGGTCCCAGAAAAATCTGACATTGGAACTTTTTAGCCCCGAAATAGCTCTATTTTAAGATTTTCTGAAAAAATTTTTGTATAACAAAAGCACGTTTTTCTTTTATACTTTTTATAATTAGAAACACAAACCAAGAAATAAATGATACGTTTTACGTTATTTTTATTATTAGAAACACAAACCGAGAAATAAATAATATTTGAAAATGCAATGATCTCACATATATTTTAATTTCGAAAAATCGAAATAAACTTAAATAAATGTCAGATTTTATAAAAGACATCAGATGTTTTGTGGCAACTGAATATTAATGCTTCATTTGTTATTGTTTTGAATATTATGTTTCGTCAGCAAGCTTTAAAAAAATATACATACACAATTTATGTACGTATGTATCTACCTAAAATTTTATTTTTATTGTTCGAGCGAAAACCTGTAAAAAATGCTAAATTCCAATACATTCATATATACATACATACACACATATATTCATATAAACATTCATACACATATTTTTACATACATAAATTATTATTTTGTTTTTGACTAAACCTTTTCTTTATGTTTAAAATTCAATCCTATATGTTTACCCACAGTTTAAAAAAAACAGGTATCCATTCATAATTATGTATATTTGCATTTATAATTTTATTTATAATTTTTCCAACAGCAAAATTTCAAAATTTTCGATTCTAATACATTCATATGTACATACGTTCATATGTTGGAACGAAAAATTTTAAAATCTTCAATTCTAATCCATTCATATATACATACATACACACATATATTCATATATACATTCATACACATATTTTTACATACATAAATTATTATTTTGTTTTTGACTAAACCTTTTCTTTATGTTTAAAATTCAATCCTATATGTTTACCCACAGTTTAAAAAAAACAGGTATCCATTCATAATTATGTATATTTGCATTTATAATTTTATTTATAATTTTTCCAACAGCAAAATTTCAAAATTTTCGATTCTAATACATTCATATGTACATACGTTCATATGTTGGAACGAAAAATTTTAAAATCTTCAATTCTAATCCATTCATATATACATACACACATATATTCATATATACATTCATACACATATTTTTACATACATAAACTATTATTTTGTTTTTGACTAAACCTTTTCTTTATTTGAGAAATTAATTTTTGTAAGTTTACCCCCATGATATAATAATTATGCGTTTAAAATTTATTTCTATTTATTCTACAGTTTTGAATATTATTAAATTCATATAGAAAGCTTAAAAAAATTACTCAGTAAGCTTTAAAAAAAATATACATGCTACATACATATTTATGTACTTAAAATTTTTGCGAATTTTTCCAAACTATTATAAGAATATTTTTTTGGAAATTTTCTTAAAACTTTTATATAACATTTATCAGTTATATATTAAAAAAAAATAAAACACAAAATTTAAACAAAATAAAAAAAAAAATTTTTAAAATAATCCAAAAAAAGAAAAATACAACATCCAGGCAAGCATTGATCCAATAACCTTCTGGCTATGAGACTACCACGCTAACCACTAGGCTACGCAGTACCTTGAATTTCCCTTAATAATTCTATATTTTATTCATATATCGTATAACTCATCAAAAACCATCATATTTTACATTATATATATATAGCTACTTCTCAGGTGGTAAAAAGTACGGGTACTTCTAGAAGGGCTAGAGACATGGGACAAAAGGCATTAGGTAGAATTTTGCCTCTAGGGTCCCAGAAAAATCTGACATTGGAACTTTTTAGCCCCGAAATAGCTCTATTTTAAGATTTTCTGAAAAAATTTTTGTATAACAAAAGCACGTTTTTCTTTTATACTTTTTATAATTAGAAACACAAACCAAGAAATAAATGATACGTTTTACGTTATTTTTATTATTAGAAACACAAACCGAGAAATAAATAATATTTGAAAATGCAATGATCTCACATATATTTTAATTTCGAAAAATCGAAATAAACTTAAATAAATGTCAGATTTTATAAAAGACATCAGATGTTTTGTGGCAACTGAATATTAATGCTTCATTTGTTATTGTTTTGAATATTATGTTTCGTCAGCAAGCTTTAAAAAAATATACATACACAATTTATGTACGTATGTATCTACCTAAAATTTTATTTTTATTGTTCGAGCGAAAACCTGTAAAAAATGCTAAATTCCAATACATTCATATATACATACATACACACATATATTCATATATACATTCATACACATATTTTTACATACATAAATTATTATTTTGTTTTTGACTAAACCTTTTCTTTATGTTTAAAATTCAATCCTATATGTTTACCCACAGTTTAAAAAAAACAGGTATCCATTCATAATTATGTATATTTGCATTTATAATTTTATTTATAATTTTTCCAACAGCAAAATTTCAAAATTTTCGATTCTAATACATTCATATGTACATACGTTCATATGTTGGAACGAAAAATTTTAAAATCTTCAATTCTAATCCATTCATATATACATACATACACACATATATTCATATATACATTCATACACATATTTTTACATACATAAACTATTATTTTGTTTTTGACTAAACCTTTTCTTTATTTGAGAAATTAATTTTTGTAAGTTTACCCCCATGATATAATAATTATGCGTTTAAAATTTATTTCTATTTATTCTACAGTTTTGAATATTATTAAATTCATATAGAAAGCTTAAAAAAATTACTCAGTAAGCTTTAAAAAAAATATACATACTACATACATATTTATGTACTTAAAATTTTTGCGAATTTTTCCAAACTATTATAAGAATATTTTTTTGGAAATTTTCTTAAAACTTTTATATAACATTTATCAGTTATATATTAAAAAAAAATAAAACACAAAATTTAAACAAAATAAAAAAAAAAATTTTTAAAATAATCCAAAAAAAGAAAAATACAACATCCAGGCAAGCATTGATCCAATAACCTTCTGGCTATGAGACTACCACGCTAACCACTAGGCTACGCAGTACCTTGAATTTCCCTTAATAATTCTATATTTTATTCATATATCGTATAACTCATCAAAAACCATCATATTTTACATTATATATATATAGCTACTTCTCAGGTGGTAAAAAGTACGGGTACTTCTAGAAGGGCTAGAGACATGGGACAAAAGGCATTAGGTAGAATTTTGCCTCTAGGGTCCCAGAAAAATCTGACATTGGAACTTTTTAGCCCCGAAATAGCTCTATTTTAAGATTTTCTGAAAAAATTTTTGTATAACAAAAGCACGTTTTTCTTTTATACTTTTTATAATTAGAAACACAAACCAAGAAATAAATGATACGTTTTACGTTATTTTTATTATTAGAAACACAAACCGAGAAATAAATAATATTTGAAAATGCAATGATCTCACATATATTTTAATTTCGAAAAATCGAAATAAACTTAAATAAATGTCAGATTTTATAAAAGACATCAGATGTTTTGTGGCAACTGAATATTAATGCTTCATTTGTTATTGTTTTGAATATTATGTTTCGTCAGCAAGCTTTAAAAAAATATACATACACAATTTATGTACGTATGTATCTACCTAAAATTTTATTTTTATTGTTCGAGCGAAAACCTGTAAAAAATGCTAAATTCCAATACATTCATATATACATACATACACACATATATTCATATAAACATTCATACACATATTTTTACATACATAAATTATTATTTTGTTTTTGACTAAACCTTTTCTTTATGTTTAAAATTCAATCCTATATGTTTACCCACAGTTTAAAAAAAACAGGTATCCATTCATAATTATGTATATTTGCATTTATAATTTTATTTATAATTTTTCCAACAGCAAAATTTCAAAATTTTCGATTCTAATACATTCATATGTACATACGTTCATATGTTGGAACGAAAAATTTTAAAATCTTCAATTCTAATCCATTCATATATACATACATACACACATATATTCATATATACATTCATACACATATTTTTACATACATAAATTATTATTTTGTTTTTGACTAAACCTTTTCTTTATGTTTAAAATTCAATCCTATATGTTTACCCACAGTTTAAAAAAAACAGGTATCCATTCATAATTATGTATATTTGCATTTATAATTTTATTTATAATTTTTCCAACAGCAAAATTTCAAAATTTTCGATTCTAATACATTCATATGTACATACGTTCATATGTTGGAACGAAAAATTTTAAAATCTTCAATTCTAATCCATTCATATATACATACATACACACATATATTCATATATACATTCATACACATATTTTTACATACATAAACTATTATTTTGTTTTTGACTAAACCTTTTCTTTATTTGAGAAATTAATTTTTGTAAGTTTACCCCCATGATATAATAATTATGCGTTTAAAATTTATTTCTATTTATTCTACAGTTTTGAATATTATTAAATTCATATAGAAAGCTTAAAAAAATTACTCAGTAAGCTTTAAAAAAAATATACATACTACATACATATTTATGTACTTAAAATTTTTGCGAATTTTTCCAAACTATTATAAGAATATTTTTTTGGAAATTTTCTTAAAACTTTTATATAACATTTATCAGTTATATATTAAAAAAAAATAAAACACAAAATTTAAACAAAATAAAAAAAAAAATTTTTAAAATAATCCAAAAAAAGAAAAATACAACATCCAGGCAAGCATTGATCCAATAACCTTCTGGCTATGAGACTACCACGCTAACCACTAGGCTACGCAGTACCTTGAATTTCCCTTAATAATTCTATATTTTATTCATATATCGTATAACTCATCAAAAACCATCATATTTTACATTATATATATATAGCTACTTCTCAGGTGGTAAAAAGTACGGGTACTTCTAGAAGGGCTAGAGAACATGTATTAGAAAGCAAAACATAAGTTTACATTAAACTCCTTGACAATATATTTTTAGGGTAAAATTTTATAAGAAAATGTTATTCTATTGCATTAAACTTTTTACAAGTAGGGTAAAATTTTTAGAACGGAAACTCGCTGATATTGATTTGGTAAGGGTGAAGGTTTTTTAATTTTATTTTAAAAAAAAATAAAATTATCAATAAAAAAAGTTGATCTGGCAAATCGCATTTTGCAGGGTTCGAACCTGAGACTTTTCGCATAGAAATCGTATGCAATACGTATTACCCTATATACGTTAGTATTGGTGTTTATTCATGCACGTATGTATTTGGTGTTATTGCATGTATACCAAATACATACGTGCATGAATTGTAGTTTATAATTAACAATAATTTATGGCTAAAAGTGTTTATTGTAGAAGGTATTTTACGATTTTATGCGACATAACTCAAAGTGAAGTTTTAAAATAAATTACTCAAAAGGTATTAGATTTCAAAGGAACTAATTATTTGTTTAATTATGTATTTTTAGGTAATTATTTCTCAGAACTTTTTTATTTTAAGTTTTAAGTTTTATCTTATTATTTATCAGGAAAAAACATATCTATATGTATATTATGGGTGTGTTTTTGAAGAAATAAAGTAAACTTAAAATATCTCAGCCACAGAATGGAACACAATTTCAAAACTACAGGCATCATACTTGCAAGGCTTGCAATGCAAGCACACACGACTAGTTATATATATATAGCTACTTCTCCGGTGGTAAAAAGTACGGGTACTTCTAGAAGGGCTAGAGACATGGGACAAAAGGCATTAGATAGAATTTTACCTCTAGGGTCCCAGAAAAATCTGACATTGGAACTTTTTAGCCCCGAAATAGCTCTATTTTAAGATTTTCTGAAAAAATTTTTGTATAACAAAAGCACGTTTTTCTTTTATACTTTTTATAATTAGAAACACAAACCAAGAAATAAATGATACGTTTTACGTTATTTTTATTATTAGAAACACAAACCGAGATATAAATAATATTTGAAAATGCAGTGATCTCACATATATTTTAATTTCGAAAAATCGAAATAAACTTAAATAAATGTCAGATTTTATAAAAGACATCAGATGTTTTGTGGCAACTGAATATTAATGCTTCATTTGTTATTGTTTTGAATATTATGTTTCGTCAGCAAGCTTTAAAAAAATATACATACACAATTTATGTACGTATGTATCTACCTAAAAGTTTAATTTTTATTGTTCGAGCGAAAACCTGTAAAAAATGCTAAATTCCAATACATTCATATATACATACATACACACATATATTCATATATACATTCATACACATATTTTTACATACATAAATTATTATTTTGTTTTTGACTAAACCTTTTCTTTATGTTTAAAATTCAATCCTATATGTTTACCCACAGTTTAAAAAAAACAGGTATCCATTCATAATTATGTATATTTGCATTTATAATTTTATTTATAATTTTTCCAACAGCAAAATTTCAAAATTTTTGATTCTAATACATTCATATGTACATACGTTCATATGTTGGAACGAAAAATTTTAAAATCTTCAATTCTAATCCATTCATATATACATACACACATGTATTCATATATACATACTTACATATATTTTTACATACATAAATTATTATTTTGTTTTTGACTAAACCTTTTCTTTATTTGAGAAATTAATTTTTGTAAGTTTACCCCCATGATATAATAATTATGCGTTTAAAATTTATTTCTATTTATTCTACAGTTTTGAATATTATTAAATTCATATAGAAAGCTTAAAAAAAATTACTCAGTAAGCTTTAAAAAAAATATACATACTACATACATATTTATGTACTTAAAATTTTTGCGAATTTCTCCAAACTATTATAAGAATATTTTTTTGGAAATTTTCTTTAAACTTTTATATAACATTTATCAGTTATATATTAAAAAAAAATAAAACACAAAATTTAAACAAAATAAAAAAAAAAATTTTTAAAATAATCCAAAAAAAGAAAAATACAACATCCAGGCAAGCATTGATCCAATAACCTTCTGGCTATGAGACTACCACGCTAACCACTAGGCTACGCAGTACCTTGAATTTCCCTTAATAATTCTATATTTTATTCATATATCGTATAACTCATCAAAAACCATCATATTTTACATTATATATATATAGCTACTTCTCAGGTGGTAAAAAGTACGGGTACTTCTAGAAGAGCTAGAGACATGGGACAAAAGGCATTAGGTAGAATTTTGCCTCTAGGGTACCAGAAAAATCTGACATTGGAACTTTTTAGCCCCGAAATAGCTCTATTTTAAGATTTTCTGAAAAAATTTTTGTATAACAAAAGCACGTTTTTCTTTTATACTTTTTATAATTAGAAACACAAACCAAGAAATAAATGATACGTTTTACGTTATTTTTATTATTAGAAACACAAACCGAGAAATAAATAATATTTGAAAATGCAATGATCTCACATATATTTTAATTTCGAAAAATCGAAATAAACTTAAATAAATGTCAGATTTTATAAAAGACATCAGATGTTTTGTGGCAACTGAATATTAATGCTTCATTTGTTATTGTTTTGAATATTATGTTTCGTCAGCAAGCTTTAAAAAAATATACATACACAATTTATGTACGTATGTATCTACCTAAAATTTTATTTTTATTGTTCGAGCGAAAACCTGTAAAAAATGCTAAATTCCAATACATTCATATATACCTACATACACACATATATTCATATATACATTCATACACATATTTTTACATACATAAATTATTATTTTGTTTTTGACTAAACCTTTTCTTTATGTTTAAAATTCAATCCTATATGTTTACCCACAGTTTAAAAAAAACAGGTATCTATTCATAATTATGTATATTTGCATTTATAATTTTATTTATAATTTTTCCAACAGCAAAATTTCAAAATTTTCGATTCTAATACATTCATATGTACATACGTTCATATGTTGGAACGAAAAATTTTAAAATCTTCAATTCTAATCCATTCATATATACATACATACACACATATATTCATATATACATTCATGCACATATTTTTACATACATAAATTATTATTTTGTTTTTGACTAAACCTTTTCTTTATTTGAGAAATTAATTTTTGTAAGTTTACCCCCATGATATAATAATTATGCGTTTAAAATTTATTTCTATTTATTCTACAGTTTTGAATATTATTAAATTCATATAGAAAGCTTAAAAAAATTACTCAGTAAGCTTTAAAAAAAATATACATACTACATACATATTTATGTACTTAAAATTTTTGCGAATTTTTCCAAACTATTATAAGAATATTTTTTTGGAAATTTTCTTTAAACTTTTATATAACATTTATCAGTTATATATTAAAAAAAAATAAAACACAAAATTTAAACAAAATAAAAAAAAAAATTTTTAAAATAATCCAAAAAAAGAAAAATACAACAATCCAGGCAAGCATTGATCCAATAACCTTCTGGCTATGAGACTACCACGCTAACCACTAGGCTACGCAGTACCTTGAATTTCCCTTAATAATTCTACATTTTATTCATATATCGTATAACTCATCAAAAACCATCATATTTTACATTATATATATATAGCTACTTCTCAGGTGGTAAAAAGTACGGGTACTTCTAGAAGGGCTAGAGACATGGGACAAAAGGCATTAGGTAGAATTTTGCCTCTAGGGTACCAGAAAAATCTGACATTGGAACTTTTTAGCCCCGAAATAGCTCTATTTTAAGATTTTCTGAAAAAATTTTTGTATAACAAAAGCACGTTTTTCTTTTATACTTTTTATAATTAGAAACACAAACCAAGAAATAAATGATACGTTTTACGTTATTTTTATTATTAGAAACACAAACCGAGAAATAAATAATATTTGAAAATGCAATGATCTCACATATATTTTAATTTCGAAAAATCGAAATAAACTTAAATAAATGTCAGATTTTATAAAAGACATCAGATGTTTTGTGGCAACTGAATATTAATGCTTCATTTGTTATTGTTTTGAATATTATGTTTCGTCAGCAAGCTTTAAAAAAATATACATACACAATTTATGTACGTATGTATCTACCTAAAATTTTATTTTTATTGTTCGAGCGAAAACCTGTAAAAAATGCTAAATTCCAATACATTCATATATACATACATACACACATATATTCATATATACATTCATACACATATTTTTACATACATAAATTATTATTTTGTTTTTGACTAAACCTTTTCTTTATGTTTAAAATTCAATCCTATATGTTTACCCACAGTTTAAAAAAAACAGGTATCTATTCATAATTATGTATATTTGCATTTATAATTTTATTTATAATTTTTCCAACAGCAAAATTTCAAAATTTTCGATTCTAATACATTCATATGTACATACATTCATATGTTGGAACGAAAAATTTTAAAATCTTCAATTCTAATCCATTCATATATACATACATACACACATATATTCATATATACATTCATGCACATATTTTTACATACATAAATTATTATTTTGTTTTTGACTAAACCTTTTCTTTATTTGAGAAATTAATTTTTGTAAGTTTACCCCCATGATATAATAATTATGCGTTTAAAATTTATTTCTATTTATTCTACAGTTTTGAATATTATTAAATTCATATAGAAAGCTTAAAAAAATTACTCAGTAAGCTTTAAAAAAAATATACATACTACATACATATTTATGTACTTAAAATTTTTGCGAATTTTTCCAAACTATTATAAGAATATTTTTTTGGAAATTTTCTTTAAACTTTTATATAACATTTATCAGTTATATATTAAAAAAAAATAAAACACAAAATTTAAACAAAATAAAAAAAAAAATTTTTAAAATAATCCAAAAAAAGAAAAATACAACAATCCAGGCAAGCATTGATCCAATAACCTTCTGGCTATGAGACTACCACGCTAACCACTAGGCTACGCAGTACCTTGAATTTCCCTTAATAATTCTACATTTTATTCATATATCGTATAACTCATCAAAAACCATCATATTTTACATTATATATATATAGCTACTTCTCAGGTGGTAAAAAGTACGGGTACTTCTAGAAGAGCTAGAGACATGGGACAAAAGGCATTAGGTAGAATTTTGCCTCTAGGGTACCAGAAAAATCTGACATTGGAACTTTTTAGCCCCGAAATAGCTCTATTTTAAGATTTTCTGAAAAAATTTTTGTATAACAAAAGCACGTTTTTCTTTTATACTTTTTATAATTAGAAACACAAACCAAGAAATAAATGATACGTTTTACGTTATTTTTATTATTAGAAACACAAACCGAGAAATAAATAATATTTGAAAATGCAATGATCTCACATATATTTTAATTTCGAAAAATCGAAATAAACTTAAATAAATGTCAGATTTTATAAAAGACATCAGATGTTTTGTGGCAACTGAATATTAATGCTTCATTTGTTATTGTTTTGAATATTATGTTTCGTCAGCAAGCTTTAAAAAAATATACATACACAATTTATGTACGTATGTATCTACCTAAAATTTTATTTTTATTGTTCGAGCGAAAACCTGTAAAAAATGCTAAATTCCAATACATTCATATATACATACATACACACATATATTCATATATACATTCATACACATATTTTTACATACATAAATTATTATTTTGTTTTTGACTAAACCTTTTCTTTATGTTTAAAATTCAATCCTATATGTTTACCCACAGTTTAAAAAAAACAGGTATCCATTCATAATTATGTATATTTGCATTTATAATTTTATTTATAATTTTTCCAACAGCAAAATTTCAAAATTTTCGATTCTAATACATTCATATGTACATACGTTCATATGTTGGAACGAAAAATTTTAAAATCTTCAATTCTAATCCATTCATATATACATACATACACACATATATTCATATATACATTCATACACATATTTTTACATACATAAACTATTATTTTGTTTTTGACTAAACCTTTTCTTTATTTGAGAAATTAATTTTTGTAAGTTTACCCCCATGATATAATAATTATGCGTTTAAAATTTATTTCTATTTATTCTACAGTTTTGAATATTATTAAATTCATATAGAAAGCTTAAAAAAATTACTCAGTAAGCTTTAAAAAAAATATACATACTACATACATATTTATGTACTTAAAATTTTTGCGAATTTTTCCAAACTATTATAAGAATATTTTTTTGGAAATTTTCTTAAAACTTTTATATAACATTTATCAGTTATATATTAAAAAAAAATAAAACACAAAATTTAAACAAAATAAAAAAAAAAATTTTTAAAATAATCCAAAAAAAGAAAAATACAACATCCAGGCAAGCATTGATCCAATAACCTTCTGGCTATGAGACTACCACGCTAACCACTAGGCTACGCAGTACCTTGAATTTCCCTTAATAATTCTATATTTTATTCATATATCGTATAACTCATCAAAAACCATCATATTTTACATTATATATATATAGCTACTTCTCAGGTGGTAAAAAGTACGGGTACTTCTAGAAGGGCTAGAGACATGGGACAAAAGGCATTAGATAGAATTTTACCTCTAGGGTCCCAGAAAAATCTGACATTGGAACTTTTTAGCCCCGAAATAGCTCTATTTTAAGATTTTCTGAAAAAATTTTTGTATAACAAAAGCACGTTTTTCTTTTATACTTTTTATAATTAGAAACACAAACCAAGAAATAAATGATACGTTTTACGTTATTTTTATTATTAGAAACACAAACCGAGATATAAATAATATTTGAAAATGCAGTGATCTCACATATATTTTAATTTCGAAAAATCGAAATAAACTTAAATAAATGTCAGATTTTATAAAAGACATCAGATGTTTTGTGGCAACTGAATATTAATGCTTCATTTGTTATTGTTTTGAATATTATGTTTCGTCAGCAAGCTTTAAAAAAATATACATACACAATTTATGTACGTATGTATCTACCTAAAAGTTTAATTTTTATTGTTCGAGCGAAAACCTGTAAAAAATGCTAAATTCCAATACATTCATATATACATACATACACACATATATTCATATATACATTCATACACATATTTTTACATACATAAATTATTATTTTGTTTTTGACTAAACCTTTTCTTTATGTTTAAAATTCAATCCTATATGTTTACCCACAGTTTAAAAAAAACAGGTATCCATTCATAATTATGTATATTTGCATTTATAATTTTATTTATAATTTTTCCAACAGCAAAATTTCAAAATTTTTGATTCTAATACATTCATATGTACATACGTTCATATGTTGGAACGAAAAATTTTAAAATCTTCAATTCTAATCCATTCATATATACATACATACACACATATATTCATATATACATTCATGCACATATTTTTACATACATAAATTATTATTTTGTTTTTGACTAAACCTTTTCTTTATTTGAGAAATTAATTTTTGTAAGTTTACCCCCATGATATAATAATTATGCGTTTAAAATTTATTTCTATTTATTCTACAGTTTTGAATATTATTAAATTCATATAGAAAGCTTAAAAAAATTACTCAGTAAGCTTTAAAAAAAATATACATACTACATACATATTTATGTACTTAAAATTTTTGCGAATTTTTCCAAACTATTATAAGAATATTTTTTTGGAAATTTTCTTTAAACTTTTATATAACATTTATCAGTTATATATTAAAAAAAAATAAAACACAAAATTTAAACAAAATAAAAAAAAAAATTTTTAAAATAATCCAAAAAAAGAAAAATACAACAATCCAGGCAAGCATTGATCCAATAACCTTCTGGCTATGAGACTACCACGCTAACCACTAGGCTACGCAGTACCTTGAATTTCCCTTAATAATTCTACATTTTATTCATATATCGTATAACTCATCAAAAACCATCATATTTTACATTATATATATATAGCTACTTCTCAGGTGGTAAAAAGTACGGGTACTTCTAGAAGGGCTAGAGACATGGGACAAAAGGCATTAGGTAGAATTTTGCCTCTAGGGTACCAGAAAAATCTGACATTGGAACTTTTTAGCCCCGAAATAGCTCTATTTTAAGATTTTCTGAAAAAATTTTTGTATAACAAAAGCACGTTTTTCTTTTATACTTTTTATAATTAGAAACACAAACCAAGAAATAAATGATACGTTTTACGTTATTTTTATTATTAGAAACACAAACCGAGAAATAAATAATATTTGAAAATGCAATGATCTCACATATATTTTAATTTCGAAAAATCGAAATAAACTTAAATAAATGTCAGATTTTATAAAAGACATCAGATGTTTTGTGGCAACTGAATATTAATGCTTCATTTGTTATTGTTTTGAATATTATGTTTCGTCAGCAAGCTTTAAAAAAATATACATACACAATTTATGTACGTATGTATCTACCTAAAATTTTATTTTTATTGTTCGAGCGAAAACCTGTAAAAAATGCTAAATTCCAATACATTCATATATACATACATACACACATATATTCATATATACATTCATACACATATTTTTACATACATAAATTATTATTTTGTTTTTGACTAAACCTTTTCTTTATGTTTAAAATTCAATCCTATATGTTTACCCACAGTTTAAAAAAAACAGGTATCTATTCATAATTATGTATATTTGCATTTATAATTTTATTTATAATTTTTCCAACAGCAAAATTTCAAAATTTTCGATTCTAATACATTCATATGTACATACGTTCATATGTTGGAACGAAAAATTTTAAAATCTTCAATTCTAATCCATTCATATATACATACATACACACATATATTCATATATACATTCATGCACATATTTTTACATACATAAATTATTATTTTGTTTTTGACTAAACCTTTTCTTTATTTGAGAAATTAATTTTTGTAAGTTTACCCCCATGATATAATAATTATGCGTTTAAAATTTATTTCTATTTATTCTACAGTTTTGAATATTATTAAATTCATATAGAAAGCTTAAAAAAATTACTCAGTAAGCTTTAAAAAAAATATACATACTACATACATATTTATGTACTTAAAATTTTTGCGAATTTTTCCAAACTATTATAAGAATATTTTTTTGGAAATTTTCTTTAAACTTTTATATAACATTTATCAGTTATATATTAAAAAAAAATAAAACACAAAATTTAAACAAAATAAAAAAAAAAATTTTTAAAATAATCCAAAAAAAGAAAAATACAACAATCCAGGCAAGCATTGATCCAATAACCTTCTGGCTATGAGACTACCACGCTAACCACTAGGCTACGCAGTACCTTGAATTTCCCTTAATAATTCTACATTTTATTCATATATCGTATAACTCATCAAAAACCATCATATTTTACATTATATATATATAGCTACTTCTCAGGTGGTAAAAAGTACGGGTACTTCTAGAAGAGCTAGAGACATGGGACAAAAGGCATTAGGTAGAATTTTGCCTCTAGGGTACCAGAAAAATCTGACATTGGAACTTTTTAGCCCCGAAATAGCTCTATTTTAAGATTTTCTGAAAAAATTTTTGTATAACAAAAGCACGTTTTTCTTTTATACTTTTTATAATTAGAAACACAAACCAAGAAATAAATGATACGTTTTACGTTATTTTTATTATTAGAAACACAAACCGAGAAATAAATAATATTTGAAAATGCAATGATCTCACATATATTTTAATTTCGAAAAATCGAAATAAACTTAAATAAATGTCAGATTTTATAAAAGACATCAGATGTTTTGTGGCAACTGAATATTAATGCTTCATTTGTTATTGTTTTGAATATTATGTTTCGTCAGCAAGCTTTAAAAAAATATACATACACAATTTATGTACGTATGTATCTACCTAAAATTTTATTTTTATTGTTCGAGCGAAAACCTGTAAAAAATGCTAAATTCCAATACATTCATATATACATACATACACACATATATTCATATATACATTCATACACATATTTTTACATACATAAATTATTATTTTGTTTTTGACTAAACCTTTTCTTTATGTTTAAAATTCAATCCTATATGTTTACCCACAGTTTAAAAAAAACAGGTATCTATTCATAATTATGTATATTTGCATTTATAATTTTATTTATAATTTTTCCAACAGCAAAATTTCAAAATTTTCGATTCTAATACATTCATATGTACATACGTTCATATGTTGGAACGAAAAATTTTAAAATCTTCAATTCTAATCCATTCATATATACATACATACACACATATATTCATATATACATTCATGCACATATTTTTACATACATAAATTATTATTTTGTTTTTGACTAAACCTTTTCTTTATTTGAGAAATTAATTTTTGTAAGTTTACCCCCATGATATAATAATTATGCGTTTAAAATTTATTTCTATTTATTCTACAGTTTTGAATATTATTAAATTCATATAGAAAGCTTAAAAAAATTACTCAGTAAGCTTTAAAAAAAATATACATACTACATACATATTTATGTACTTAAAATTTTTGCGAATTTTTCCAAACTATTATAAGAATATTTTTTTGGAAATTTTCTTTAAACTTTTATATAACATTTATCAGTTATATATTAAAAAAAAATAAAACACAAAATTTAAACAAAATAAAAAAAAAAATTTTTAAAATAATCCAAAAAAAGAAAAATACAACAATCCAGGCAAGCATTGATCCAATAACCTTCTGGCTATGAGACTACCACGCTAACCACTAGGCTACGCAGTACCTTGAATTTCCCTTAATAATTCTACATTTTATTCATATATCGTATAACTCATCAAAAACCATCATATTTTACATTATATATATATAGCTACTTCTCAGGTGGTAAAAAGTACGGGTACTTCTAGAAGGGCTAGAGACATGGGACAAAAGGCATTAGGTAGAATTTTGCCTCTAGGGTACCAGAAAAATCTGACATTGGAACTTTTTAGCCCCGAAATAGCTCTATTTTAAGATTTTCTGAAAAAATTTTTGTATAACAAAAGCACGTTTTTCTTTTATACTTTTTATAATTAGAAACACAAACCAAGAAATAAATTATACGTTTTACGTTATTTTTATTATTAGAAACACAAACCGAGAAATAAATAATATTTGAAAATGCAATGATCTCACATATATTTTAATTTCGAAAAATCGAAATAAACTTAAATAAATGTCAGATTTTATAAAAGACATCAGATGTTTTGTGGCAACTGAATATTAATGCTTCATTTGTTATTGTTTTGAATATTATGTTTCGTCAGCAAGCTTTAAAAAAATATACATACACAATTTATGTACGTATGTATCTACCTAAAATTTTATTTTTATTGTTCGAGCGAAAACCTGTAAAAAATGCTAAATTCCAATACATTCATATATACATACATACACACATATATTCATATATACATTCATACACATATTTTTACATACATAAATTATTATTTTGTTTTTGACTAAACCTTTTCTTTATGTTTAAAATTCAATCCTATATGTTTACCCACAGTTTAAAAAAAACAGGTATCTATTCATAATTATGTATATTTGCATTTATAATTTTATTTATAATTTTTCCAACAGCAAAATTTCAAAATTTTCGATTCTAATACATTCATATGTACATACGTTCATATGTTGGAACGAAAAATTTTAAAATCTTCAATTCTAATCCATTCATATATACATACATACACACATATATTCATATATACATTCATGCACATATTTTTACATACATAAATTATTATTTTGTTTTTGACTAAACCTTTTCTTTATTTGAGAAATTAATTTTTGTAAGTTTACCCCCATGATATAATAATTATGCGTTTAAAATTTATTTCTATTTATTCTACAGTTTTGAATATTATTAAATTCATATAGAAAGCTTAAAAAAATTACTCAGTAAGCTTTAAAAAAAATATACATACTACATACATATTTATGTACTTAAAATTTTTGCGAATTTCTCCAAACTATTATAAGAATATTTTTTTGGAAATTTTCTTTAAACTTTTATATAACATTTATCAGTTATATATTAAAAAAAAATAAAACACAAAATTTAAACAAAATAAAAAAAAAAATTTTTAAAATAATCCAAAAAAAGAAAAATACAACAATCCAGGCAAGCATTGATCCAATAACCTTCTGGCTATGAGACTACCACGCTAACCACTAGGCTACGCAGTACCTTGAATTTCCCTTAATAATTCTACATTTTATTCATATATCGTATAACTCATCAAAAACCATCATATTTTACATTATATATATATAGCTACTTCTCAGGTGGTAAAAAGTACGGGTACTTCTAGAAGAGCTAGAGACATGGGACAAAAGGCATTAGGTAGAATTTTGCCTCTAGGGTACCAGAAAAATCTGACATTGGAACTTTTTAGCCCCGAAATAGCTCTATTTTAAGATTTTCTGAAAAAATTTTTGTATAACAAAAGCACGTTTTTCTTTTATACTTTTTATAATTAGAAACACAAACCAAGAAATAAATGATACGTTTTACGTTATTTTTATTATTAGAAACACAAACCGAGAAATAAATAATATTTGAAAATGCAATGATCTCACATATATTTTAATTTCGAAAAATCGAAATAAACTTAAATAAATGTCAGATTTTATAAAAGACATCAGATGTTTTGTGGCAACTGAATATTAATGCTTCATTTGTTATTGTTTTGAATATTATGTTTCGTCAGCAAGCTTTAAAAAAATATACATACACAATTTATGTACGTATGTATCTACCTAAAATTTTATTTTTATTGTTCGAGCGAAAACCTGTAAAAAATGCTAAATTCCAATACATTCATATATACATACATACACACATATATTCATATATACATTCATACACATATTTTTACATACATAAATTATTATTTTGTTTTTGACTAAACCTTTTCTTTATGTTTAAAATTCAATCCTATATGTTTACCCACAGTTTAAAAAAAACAGGTATCTATTCATAATTATGTATATTTGCATTTATAATTTTATTTATAATTTTTCCAACAGCAAAATTTCAAAATTTTCGATTCTAATACATTCATATGTACATACGTTCATATGTTGGAACGAAAAATTTTAAAATCTTCAATTCTAATCCATTCATATATACATACATACACACATATATTCATATATACATTCATGCACATATTTTTACATACATAAATTATTATTTTGTTTTTGACTAAACCTTTTCTTTATTTGAGAAATTAATTTTTGTAAGTTTACCCCCATGATATAATAATTATGCGTTTAAAATTTATTTCTATTTATTCTACAGTTTTGAATATTATTAAATTCATATAGAAAGCTTAAAAAAATTACTCAGTAAGCTTTAAAAAAAATATACATACTACATACATATTTATGTACTTAAAATTTTTGCGAATTTTTCCAAACTATTATAAGAATATTTTTTTGGAAATTTTCTTTAAACTTTTATATAACATTTATCAGTTATATATTAAAAAAAAATAAAACACAAAATTTAAACAAAATAAAAAAAAAAATTTTTAAAATAATCCAAAAAAAGAAAAATACAACAATCCAGGCAAGCATTGATCCAATAACCTTCTGGCTATGAGACTACCACGCTAACCACTAGGCTACGCAGTACCTTGAATTTCCCTTAATAATTCTACATTTTATTCATATATCGTATAACTCATCAAAAACCATCATATTTTACATTATATATATATAGCTACTTCTCAGGTGGTAAAAAGTACGGGTACTTCTAGAAGGGCTAGAGACATGGGACAAAAGGCATTAGGTAGAATTTTGCCTCTAGGGTACCAGAAAAATCTGACATTGGAACTTTTTAGCCCCGAAATAGCTCTATTTTAAGATTTTCTGAAAAAATTTTTGTATAACAAAAGCACGTTTTTCTTTTATACTTTTTATAATTAGAAACACAAACCAAGAAATAAATGATACGTTTTACGTTATTTTTATTATTAGAAACACAAACCGAGAAATAAATAATATTTGAAAATGCAATGATCTCACATATATTTTAATTTCGAAAAATCGAAATAAACTTAAATAAATGTCAGATTTTATAAAAGACATCAGATGTTTTGTGGCAACTGAATATTAATGCTTCATTTGTTATTGTTTTGAATATTATGTTTCGTCAGCAAGCTTTAAAAAAATATACATACACAATTTATGTACGTATGTATCTACCTAAAATTTTATTTTTATTGTTCGAGCGAAAACCTGTAAAAAATGCTAAATTCCAATACATTCATATATACATACATACACACATATATTCATATATACATTCATACACATATTTTTACATACATAAATTATTATTTTGTTTTTGACTAAACCTTTTCTTTATGTTTAAAATTCAATCCTATATGTTTACCCACAGTTTAAAAAAAACAGGTATCTATTCATAATTATGTATATTTGCATTTATAATTTTATTTATAATTTTTCCAACAGCAAAATTTCAAAATTTTCGATTCTAATACATTCATATGTACATACGTTCATATGTTGGAACGAAAAATTTTAAAATCTTCAATTCTAATCCATTCATATATACATACATACACACATATATTCATATATACATTCATGCACATATTTTTACATACATAAATTATTATTTTGTTTTTGACTAAACCTTTTCTTTATTTGAGAAATTAATTTTTGTAAGTTTACCCCCATGATATAATAATTATGCGTTTAAAATTTATTTCTATTTATTCTACAGTTTTGAATATTATTAAATTCATATAGAAAGCTTAAAAAAATTACTCAGTAAGCTTTAAAAAAAATATACATACTACATACATATTTATGTACTTAAAATTTTTGCGAATTTTTCCAAACTATTATAAGAATATTTTTTTGGAAATTTTCTTTAAACTTTTATATAACATTTATCAGTTATATATTAAAAAAAAATAAAACACAAAATTTAAACAAAATAAAAAAAAAAATTTTTAAAATAATCCAAAAAAAGAAAAATACAACAATCCAGGCAAGCATTGATCCAATAACCTTCTGGCTATGAGACTACCACGCTAACCACTAGGCTACGCAGTACCTTGAATTTCCCTTAATAATTCTACATTTTATTCATATATCGTATAACTCATCAAAAACCATCATATTTTACATTATATATATATAGCTACTTCTCAGGTGGTAAAAAGTACGGGTACTTCTAGAAGGGCTAGAGACATGGGACAAAAGGCATTAGGTAGAATTTTGCCTCTAGGGTACCAGAAAAATCTGACATTGGAACTTTTTAGCCCCGAAATAGCTCTATTTTAAGATTTTCTGAAAAAATTTTTGTATAACAAAAGCACGTTTTTCTTTTATACTTTTTATAATTAGAAACACAAACCAAGAAATAAATGATACGTTTTACGTTATTTTTATTATTAGAAACACAAACCGAGAAATAAATAATATTTGAAAATGCAATGATCTCACATATATTTTAATTTCGAAAAATCGAAATAAACTTAAATAAATGTCAGATTTTATAAAAGACATCAGATGTTTTGTGGCAACTGAATATTAATGCTTCATTTGTTATTGTTTTGAATATTATGTTTCGTCAGCAAGCTTTAAAAAAATATACATACACAATTTATGTACGTATGTATCTACCTAAAATTTTATTTTTATTGTTCGAGCGAAAACCTGTAAAAAATGCTAAATTCCAATACATTCATATATACATACATACACACATATATTCATATATACATTCATACACATATTTTTACATACATAAATTATTATTTTGTTTTTGACTAAACCTTTTCTTTATGTTTAAAATTCAATCCTATATGTTTACCCACAGTTTAAAAAAAACAGGTATCTATTCATAATTATGTATATTTGCATTTATAATTTTATTTATAATTTTTCCAACAGCAAAATTTCAAAATTTTCGATTCTAATACATTCATATGTACATACGTTCATATGTTGGAACGAAAAATTTTAAAATCTTCAATTCTAATCCATTCATATATACATACATACACACATATATTCATATATACATTCATGCACATATTTTTACATACATAAATTATTATTTTGTTTTTGACTAAACCTTTTCTTTATTTGAGAAATTAATTTTTGTAAGTTTACCCCCATGATATAATAATTATGCGTTTAAAATTTATTTCTATTTATTCTACAGTTTTGAATATTATTAAATTCATATAGAAAGCTTAAAAAAATTACTCAGTAAGCTTTAAAAAAAATATACATACTACATACATATTTATGTACTTAAAATTTTTGCGAATTTTTCCAAACTATTATAAGAATATTTTTTTGGAAATTTTCTTTAAACTTTTATATAACATTTATCAGTTATATATTAAAAAAAAATAAAACACAAAATTTAAACAAAATAAAAAAAAAAATTTTTAAAATAATCCAAAAAAAGAAAAATACAACAATCCAGGCAAGCATTGATCCAATAACCTTCTGGCTATGAGACTACCACGCTAACCACTAGGCTACGCAGTACCTTGAATTTCCCTTAATAATTCTACATTTTATTCATATATCGTATAACTCATCAAAAACCATCATATTTTACATTATATATATATAGCTACTTCTCAGGTGGTAAAAAGTACGGGTACTTCTAGAAGGGCTAGAGACATGGGACAAGAGGCATTAGGTAGAATTTTGCCTCTAGGGTACCAGAAAAATCTGACATTGGAACTTTTTAGCCCCGAAATAGCTCTATTTTAAGATTTTCTGAAAAAATTTTTGTATAACAAAAGCACGTTTTTCTTTTATACTTTTTATAATTAGAAACACAAACCAAGAAATAAATGATACGTTTTACGTTATTTTTATTATTAGAAACACAAACCGAGAAATAAATAATATTTGAAAATGCAATGATCTCACATATATTTTAATTTCGAAAAATCGAAATAAACTTAAATAAATGTCAGATTTTATAAAAGACATCAGATGTTTTGTGGCAACTGAATATTAATGCTTCATTTGTTATTGTTTTGAATATTATGTTTCGTCAGCAAGCTTTAAAAAAATATACATACACAATTTATGTACGTATGTATCTACCTAAAATTTTATTTTTATTGTTCGAGCGAAAACCTGTAAAAAATGCTAAATTCCAATACATTCATATATACATACATACACACATATATTCATATATACATTCATACACATATTTTTACATACATAAATTATTATTTTGTTTTTGACTAAACCTTTTCTTTATGTTTAAAATTCAATCCTATATGTTTACCCACAGTTTAAAAAAAACAGGTATCTATTCATAATTATGTATATTTGCATTTATAATTTTATTTATAATTTTTCCAACAGCAAAATTTCAAAATTTTCGATTCTAATACATTCATATGTACATACGTTCATATGTTGGAACGAAAAATTTTAAAATCTTCAATTCTAATCCATTCATATATACATACATACACACATATATTCATATATACATTCATGCACATATTTTTACATACATAAATTATTATTTTGTTTTTGACTAAACCTTTTCTTTATTTGAGAAATTAATTTTTGTAAGTTTACCCCCATGATATAATAATTATGCGTTTAAAATTTATTTCTATTTATTCTACAGTTTTGAATATTATTAAATTCATATAGAAAGCTTAAAAAAATTACTCAGTAAGCTTTAAAAAAAATATACATACTACATACATATTTATGTACTTAAAATTTTTGCGAATTTTTCCAAACTATTATAAGAATATTTTTTTGGAAATTTTCTTTAAACTTTTATATAACATTTATCAGTTATATATTAAAAAAAAATAAAACACAAAATTTAAACAAAATAAAAAAAAAAATTTTTAAAATAATCCAAAAAAAGAAAAATACAACAATCCAGGCAAGCATTGATCCAATAACCTTCTGGCTATGAGACTACCACGCTAACCACTAGGCTACGCAGTACCTTGAATTTCCCTTAATAATTCTACATTTTATTCATATATCGTATAACTCATCAAAAACCATCATATTTTACATTATATATATATAGCTACTTCTCAGGTGGTAAAAAGTACGGGTACTTCTAGAAGGGCTAGAGACATGGGACAAAAGGCATTAGGTAGAATTTTGCCTCTAGGGTACCAGAAAAATCTGACATTGGAACTTTTTAGCCCCGAAATAGCTCTATTTTAAGATTTTCTGAAAAAATTTTTGTATAACAAAAGCACGTTTTTCTTTTATACTTTTTATAATTAGAAACACAAACCAAGAAATAAATGATACGTTTTACGTTATTTTTATTATTAGAAACACAAACCGAGAAATAAATAATATTTGAAAATGCAATGATCTCACATATATTTTAATTTCGAAAAATCGAAATAAACTTAAATAAATGTCAGATTTTATAAAAGACATCAGATGTTTTGTGGCAACTGAATATTAATGCTTCATTTGTTATTGTTTTGAATATTATGTTTCGTCAGCAAGCTTTAAAAAAATATACATACACAATTTATGTACGTATGTATCTACCTAAAATTTTATTTTTATTGTTCGAGCGAAAACCTGTAAAAAATGCTAAATTCCAATACATTCATATATACATACATACACACATATATTCATATATACATTCATACACATATTTTTACATACATAAATTATTATTTTGTTTTTGACTAAACCTTTTCTTTATGTTTAAAATTCAATCCTATATGTTTACCCACAGTTTAAAAAAAACAGGTATCTATTCATAATTATGTATATTTGCATTTATAATTTTATTTATAATTTTTCCAACAGCAAAATTTCAAAATTTTCGATTCTAATACATTCATATGTACATACGTTCATATGTTGGAACGAAAAATTTTAAAATCTTCAATTCTAATCCATTCATATATACATACATACACACATATATTCATATATACATTCATGCACATATTTTTACATACATAAATTATTATTTTGTTTTTGACTAAACCTTTTCTTTATTTGAGAAATTAATTTTTGTAAGTTTACCCCCATGATATAATAATTATGCGTTTAAAATTTATTTCTATTTATTCTACAGTTTTGAATATTATTAAATTCATATAGAAAGCTTAAAAAAATTACTCAGTAAGCTTTAAAAAAAATATACATACTACATACATATTTATGTACTTAAAATTTTTGCGAATTTTTCCAAACTATTATAAGAATATTTTTTTGGAAATTTTCTTTAAACTTTTATATAACATTTATCAGTTATATATTAAAAAAAAATAAAACACAAAATTTAAACAAAATAAAAAAAAAAATTTTTAAAATAATCCAAAAAAAGAAAAATACAACAATCCAGGCAAGCATTGATCCAATAACCTTCTGGCTATGAGACTACCACGCTAACCACTAGGCTACGCAGTACCTTGAATTTCCCTTAATAATTCTACATTTTATTCATATATCGTATAACTCATCAAAAACCATCATATTTTACATTATATATATATAGCTACTTCTCAGGTGGTAAAAAGTACGGGTACTTCTAGAAGGGCTAGAGACATGGGACAAAAGGCATTAGGTAGAATTTTGCCTCTAGGGTACCAGAAAAATCTGACATTGGAACTTTTTAGCCCCGAAATAGCTCTATTTTAAGATTTTCTGAAAAAATTTTTGTATAACAAAAGCACGTTTTTCTTTTATACTTTTTATAATTAGAAACACAAACCAAGAAATAAATGATACGTTTTACGTTATTTTTATTATTAGAAACACAAACCGAGAAATAAATAATATTTGAAAATGCAATGATCTCACATATATTTTAATTTCGAAAAATCGAAATAAACTTAAATAAATGTCAGATTTTATAAAAGACATCAGATGTTTTGTGGCAACTGAATATTAATGCTTCATTTGTTATTGTTTTGAATATTATGTTTCGTCAGCAAGCTTTAAAAAAATATACATACACAATTTATGTACGTATGTATCTACCTAAAATTTTATTTTTATTGTTCGAGCGAAAACCTGTAAAAAATGCTAAATTCCAATACATTCATATATACATACATACACACATATATTCATATATACATTCATACACATATTTTTACATACATAAATTATTATTTTGTTTTTGACTAAACCTTTTCTTTATGTTTAAAATTCAATCCTATATGTTTACCCACAGTTTAAAAAAAACAGGTATCTATTCATAATTATGTATATTTGCATTTATAATTTTATTTATAATTTTTCCAACAGCAAAATTTCAAAATTTTCGATTCTAATACATTCATATGTACATACGTTCATATGTTGGAACGAAAAATTTTAAAATCTTCAATTCTAATCCATTCATATATACATACATACACACATATATTCATATATACATTCATGCACATATTTTTACATACATAAATTATTATTTTGTTTTTGACTAAACCTTTTCTTTATTTGAGAAATTAATTTTTGTAAGTTTACCCCCATGATATAATAATTATGCGTTTAAAATTTATTTCTATTTATTCTACAGTTTTGAATATTATTAAATTCATATAGAAAGCTTAAAAAAATTACTCAGTAAGCTTTAAAAAAAATATACATACTACATACATATTTATGTACTTAAAATTTTTGCGAATTTTTCCAAACTATTATAAGAATATTTTTTTGGAAATTTTCTTTAAACTTTTATATAACATTTATCAGTTATATATTAAAAAAAAATAAAACACAAAATTTAAACAAAATAAAAAAAAAAATTTTTAAAATAATCCAAAAAAAGAAAAATACAACAATCCAGGCAAGCATTGATCCAATAACCTTCTGACTGTGAGACTACCACGCTAACCACTAGGCTACGCAGTACCTTGAATTTCCCTTAATAATTCTACATTTTATTCATATATCGTATAACTCATCAAAAACCATCATATTTTACATTATATATATATAGCTACTTCTCAGGTGGTAAAAAGTACGGGTACTTCTAGAAGGGCTAGAGACATGGGACAAAAGGCATTAGGTAGAATTTTGCCTCTAGGGTACCAGAAAAATCTGACATTGGAACTTTTTAGCCCCGAAATAGCTCTATTTTAAGATTTTCTGAAAAAATTTTTGTATAACAAAAGCACGTTTTTCTTTTATACTTTTTATAATTAGAAACACAAACCAAGAAATAAATGATACGTTTTACGTTATTTTTATTATTAGAAACACAAACCGAGAAATAAATAATATTTGAAAATGCAATGATCTCACATATATTTTAATTTCGAAAAATCGAAATAAACTTAAATAAATGTCAGATTTTATAAAAGACATCAGATGTTTTGTGGCAACTGAATATTAATGCTTCATTTGTTATTGTTTTGAATATTATGTTTCGTCAGCAAGCTTTAAAAAAATATACATACACAATTTATGTACGTATGTATCTACCTAAAATTTTATTTTTATTGTTCGAGCGAAAACCTGTAAAAAATGCTAAATTCCAATACATTCATATATACATACATACACACATATATTCATATATACATTCATACACATATTTTTACATAAATAAATTATTATTTTGTTTTTGACTAAACCTTTTCTTTATGTTTAAAATTCAATCCTATATGTTTACCCACAGTTTAAAAAAAACAGGTATCTATTCATAATTATGTATATTTGCATTTATAATTTTATTTATAATTTTTCCAACAGCAAAATTTCAAAATTTTCGATTCTAATACATTCATATGTACATACGTTCATATGTTGGAACGAAAAATTTTAAAATCTTCAATTCTAATCCATTCATATATACATACATACACACATATATTCATATATACATTCATGCACATATTTTTACATACATAAATTATTATTTTGTTTTTGACTAAACCTTTTCTTTATTTGAGAAATTAATTTTTGTAAGTTTACCCCCATGATATAATAATTATGCGTTTAAAATTTATTTCTATTTATTCTACAGTTTTGAATATTATTAAATTCATATAGAAAGCTTAAAAAAATTACTCAGTAAGCTTTAAAAAAAATATACATACTACATACATATTTATGTACTTAAAATTTTTGCGAATTTTTCCAAACTATTATAAGAATATTTTTTTGGAAATTTTCTTTAAACTTTTATATAACATTTATCAGTTATATATTAAAAAAAAATAAAACACAAAATTTAAACAAAATAAAAAAAAAAATTTTTAAAATAATCCAAAAAAAGAAAAATACAACAATCCAGGCAAGCATTGATCCAATAACCTTCTGGCTATGAGACTACCACGCTAACCACTAGGCTACGCAGTACCTTGAATTTCCCTTAATAATTCTACATTTTATTCATATATCGTATAACTCATCAAAAACCATCATATTTTACATTATATATATATAGCTACTTCTCAGGTGGTAAAAAGTACGGGTACTTCTAGAAGGGCTAGAGACATGGGACAAAAGGCATTAGGTAGAATTTTGCCTCTAGGGTACCAGAAAAATCTGACATTGGAACTTTTTAGCCCCGAAATAGCTCTATTTTAAGATTTTCTGAAAAAATTTTTGTATAACAAAAGCACGTTTTTCTTTTATACTTTTTATAATTAGAAACACAAACCAAGAAATAAATGATACGTTTTACGTTATTTTTATTATTAGAAACACAAACCGAGAAATAAATAATATTTGAAAATGCAATGATCTCACATATATTTTAATTTCGAAAAATCGAAATAAACTTAAATAAATGTCAGATTTTATAAAAGACATCAGATGTTTTGTGGCAACTGAATATTAATGCTTCATTTGTTATTGTTTTGAATATTATGTTTCGTCAGCAAGCTTTAAAAAAATATACATACACAATTTATGTACGTATGTATCTACCTAAAATTTTATTTTTATTGTTCGAGCGAAAACCTGTAAAAAATGCTAAATTCCAATACATTCATATATACATACATACACACATATATTCATATATACATTCATACACATATTTTTACATACATAAATTATTATTTTGTTTTTGACTAAACCTTTTCTTTATGTTTAAAATTCAATCCTATATGTTTACCCACAGTTTAAAAAAAACAGGTATCTATTCATAATTATGTATATTTGCATTTATAATTTTATTTATAATTTTTCCAACAGCAAAATTTCAAAATTTTCGATTCTAATACATTCATATGTACATACGTTCATATGTTGGAACGAAAAATTTTAAAATCTTCAATTCTAATCCATTCATATATACATACATACACACATATATTCATATATACATTCATGCACATATTTTTACATACATAAATTATTATTTTGTTTTTGACTAAACCTTTTCTTTATTTGAGAAATTAATTTTTGTAAGTTTACCCCCATGATATAATAATTATGCGTTTAAAATTTATTTCTATTTATTCTACAGTTTTGAATATTATTAAATTCATATAGAAAGCTTAAAAAAATTACTCAGTAAGCTTTAAAAAAAATATACATACTACATACATATTTATGTACTTAAAATTTTTGCGAATTTTTCCAAACTATTATAAGAATATTTTTTTGGAAATTTTCTTTAAACTTTTATATAACATTTATCAGTTATATATTAAAAAAAAATAAAACACAAAATTTAAACAAAATAAAAAAAAAAATTTTTAAAATAATCCAAAAAAAGAAAAATACAACAATCCAGGCAAGCATTGATCCAATAACCTTCTGACTGTGAGACTACCACGCTAACCACTAGGCTACGCAGTACCTTGAATTTCCCTTAATAATTCTACATTTTATTCATATATCGTATAACTCATCAAAAACCATCATATTTTACATTATATATATATAGCTACTTCTCAGGTGGTAAAAAGTACGGGTACTTCTAGAAGGGCTAGAGACATGGGACAAAAGGCATTAGGTAGAATTTTGCCTCTAGGGTACCAGAAAAATCTGACATTGGAACTTTTTAGCCCCGAAATAGCTCTATTTTAAGATTTTCTGAAAAAATTTTTGTATAACAAAAGCACGTTTTTCTTTTATACTTTTTATAATTAGAAACACAAACCAAGAAATAAATGATACGTTTTACGTTATTTTTATTATTAGAAACACAAACCGAGAAATAAATAATATTTGAAAATGCAATGATCTCACATATATTTTAATTTCGAAAAATCGAAATAAACTTAAATAAATGTCAGATTTTATAAAAGACATCAGATGTTTTGTGGCAACTGAATATTAATGCTTCATTTGTTATTGTTTTGAATATTATGTTTCGTCAGCAAGCTTTAAAAAAATATACATACACAATTTATGTACGTATGTATCTACCTAAAATTTTATTTTTATTGTTCGAGCGAAAACCTGTAAAAAATGCTAAATTCCAATACATTCATATATACATACATACACACATATATTCATATATACATTCATACACATATTTTTACATAAATAAATTATTATTTTGTTTTTGACTAAACCTTTTCTTTATGTTTAAAATTCAATCCTATATGTTTACCCACAGTTTAAAAAAAACAGGTATCTATTCATAATTATGTATATTTGCATTTATAATTTTATTTATAATTTTTCCAACAGCAAAATTTCAAAATTTTCGATTCTAATACATTCATATGTACATACGTTCATATGTTGGAACGAAAAATTTTAAAATCTTCAATTCTAATCCATTCATATATACATACATACACACATATATTCATATATACATTCATGCACATATTTTTACATACATAAATTATTATTTTGTTTTTGACTAAACCTTTTCTTTATTTGAGAAATTAATTTTTGTAAGTTTACCCCCATGATATAATAATTATGCGTTTAAAATTTATTTCTATTTATTCTACAGTTTTGAATATTATTAAATTCATATAGAAAGCTTAAAAAAATTACTCAGTAAGCTTTAAAAAAAATATACATACTACATACATATTTATGTACTTAAAATTTTTGCGAATTTTTCCAAACTATTATAAGAATATTTTTTTGGAAATTTTCTTTAAACTTTTATATAACATTTATCAGTTATATATTAAAAAAAAATAAAACACAAAATTTAAACAAAATAAAAAAAAAAATTTTTAAAATAATCCAAAAAAAGAAAAATACAACAATCCAGGCAAGCATTGATCCAATAACCTTCTGGCTATGAGACTACCACGCTAACCACTAGGCTACGCAGTACCTTGAATTTCCCTTAATAATTCTACATTTTATTCATATATCGTATAACTCATCAAAAACCATCATATTTTACATTATATATATATAGCTACTTCTCAGGTGGTAAAAAGTACGGGTACTTCTAGAAGGGCTAGAGACATGGGACAAAAGGCATTAGGTAGAATTTTGCCTCTAGGGTACCAGAAAAATCTGACATTGGAACTTTTTAGCCCCGAAATAGCTCTATTTTAAGATTTTCTGAAAAAATTTTTGTATAACAAAAGCACGTTTTTCTTTTATACTTTTTATAATTAGAAACACAAACCAAGAAATAAATGATACGTTTTACGTTATTTTTATTATTAGAAACACAAACCGAGAAATAAATAATATTTGAAAATGCAATGATCTCACATATATTTTAATTTCGAAAAATCGAAATAAACTTAAATAAATGTCAGATTTTATAAAAGACATCAGATGTTTTGTGGCAACTGAATATTAATGCTTCATTTGTTATTGTTTTGAATATTATGTTTCGTCAGCAAGCTTTAAAAAAATATACATACACAATTTATGTACGTATGTATCTACCTAAAATTTTATTTTTATTGTTCGAGCGAAAACCTGTAAAAAATGCTAAATTCCAATACATTCATATATACATACATACACACATATATTCATATATACATTCATACACATATTTTTACATACATAAATTATTATTTTGTTTTTGACTAAACCTTTTCTTTATGTTTAAAATTCAATCCTATATGTTTACCCACAGTTTAAAAAAAACAGGTATCTATTCATAATTATGTATATTTGCATTTATAATTTTATTTATAATTTTTCCAACAGCAAAATTTCAAAATTTTCGATTCTAATACATTCATATGTACATACGTTCATATGTTGGAACGAAAAATTTTAAAATCTTCAATTCTAATCCATTCATATATACATACATACACACATATATTCATATATACATTCATGCACATATTTTTACATACATAAATTATTATTTTGTTTTTGACTAAACCTTTTCTTTATTTGAGAAATTAATTTTTGTAAGTTTACCCCCATGATATAATAATTATGCGTTTAAAATTTATTTCTATTTATTCTACAGTTTTGAATATTATTAAATTCATATAGAAAGCTTAAAAAAATTACTCAGTAAGCTTTAAAAAAAATATACATACTACATACATATTTATGTACTTAAAATTTTTGCGAATTTTTCCAAACTATTATAAGAATATTTTTTTGGAAATTTTCTTTAAACTTTTATATAACATTTATCAGTTATATATTAAAAAAAAATAAAACACAAAATTTAAACAAAATAAAAAAAAAAATTTTTAAAATAATCCAAAAAAAGAAAAATACAACAATCCAGGCAAGCATTGATCCAATAACCTTCTGGCTATGAGACTACCACGCTAACCACTAGGCTACGCAGTACCTTGAATTTCCCTTAATAATTCTACATTTTATTCATATATCGTATAACTCATCAAAAACCATCATATTTTACATTATATATATATAGCTACTTCTCAGGTGGTAAAAAGTACGGGTACTTCTAGAAGGGCTAGAGACATGGGACAAAAGGCATTAGGTAGAATTTTGCCTCTAGGGTACCAGAAAAATCTGACATTGGAACTTTTTAGCCCCGAAATAGCTCTATTTTAAGATTTTCTGAAAAAATTTTTGTATAACAAAAGCACGTTTTTCTTTTATACTTTTTATAATTAGAAACACAAACCAAGAAATAAATGATACGTTTTACGTTATTTTTATTATTAGAAACACAAACCGAGAAATAAATAATATTTGAAAATGCAATGATCTCACATATATTTTAATTTCGAAAAATCGAAATAAACTTAAATAAATGTCAGATTTTATAAAAGACATCAGATGTTTTGTGGCAACTGAATATTAATGCTTCATTTGTTATTGTTTTGAATATTATGTTTCGTCAGCAAGCTTTAAAAAAATATACATACACAATTTATGTACGTATGTATCTACCTAAAATTTTATTTTTATTGTTCGAGCGAAAACCTGTAAAAAATGCTAAATTCCAATACATTCATATATACATACATACACACATATATTCATATATACATTCATACACATATTTTTACATACATAAATTATTATTTTGTTTTTGACTAAACCTTTTCTTTATGTTTAAAATTCAATCCTATATGTTTACCCACAGTTTAAAAAAAACAGGTATCTATTCATAATTATGTATATTTGCATTTATAATTTTATTTATAATTTTTCCAACAGCAAAATTTCAAAATTTTCGATTCTAATACATTCATATGTACATACGTTCATATGTTGGAACGAAAAATTTTAAAATCTTCAATTCTAATCCATTCATATATACATACATACACACATATATTCATATATACATTCATGCACATATTTTTACATACATAAATTATTATTTTGTTTTTGACTAAACCTTTTCTTTATTTGAGAAATTAATTTTTGTAAGTTTACCCCCATGATATAATAATTATGCGTTTAAAATTTATTTCTATTTATTCTACAGTTTTGAATATTATTAAATTCATATAGAAAGCTTAAAAAAATTACTCAGTAAGCTTTAAAAAAAATATACATACTACATACATATTTATGTACTTAAAATTTTTGCGAATTTTTCCAAACTATTATAAGAATATTTTTTTGGAAATTTTCTTTAAACTTTTATATAACATTTATCAGTTATATATTAAAAAAAAATAAAACACAAAATTTAAACAAAATAAAAAAAAAAATTTTTAAAATAATCCAAAAAAAGAAAAATACAACAATCCAGGCAAGCATTGATCCAATAACCTTCTGGCTATGAGACTACCACGCTAACCACTAGGCTACGCAGTACCTTGAATTTCCCTTAATAATTCTACATTTTATTCATATATCGTATAACTCATCAAAAACCATCATATTTTACATTATATATATATAGCTACTTCTCAGGTGGTAAAAAGTACGGGTACTTCTAGAAGGGCTAGAGACATGGGACAAAAGGCATTAGGTAGAATTTTGCCTCTAGGGTACCAGAAAAATCTGACATTGGAACTTTTTAGCCCCGAAATAGCTCTATTTTAAGATTTTCTGAAAAAATTTTTGTATAACAAAAGCACGTTTTTCTTTTATACTTTTTATAATTAGAAACACAAACCAAGAAATAAATGATACGTTTTACGTTATTTTTATTATTAGAAACACAAACCGAGAAATAAATAATATTTGAAAATGCAATGATCTCACATATATTTTAATTTCGAAAAATCGAAATAAACTTAAATAAATGTCAGATTTTATAAAAGACATCAGATGTTTTGTGGCAACTGAATATTAATGCTTCATTTGTTATTGTTTTGAATATTATGTTTCGTCAGCAAGCTTTAAAAAAATATACATACACAATTTATGTACGTATGTATCTACCTAAAATTTTATTTTTATTGTTCGAGCGAAAACCTGTAAAAAATGCTAAATTCCAATACATTCATATATACATACATACACACATATATTCATATATACATTCATACACATATTTTTACATACATAAATTATTATTTTGTTTTTGACTAAACCTTTTCTTTATGTTTAAAATTCAATCCTATATGTTTACCCACAGTTTAAAAAAAACAGGTATCTATTCATAATTATGTATATTTGCATTTATAATTTTATTTATAATTTTTCCAACAGCAAAATTTCAAAATTTTCGATTCTAATACATTCATATGTACATACGTTCATATGTTGGAACGAAAAATTTTAAAATCTTCAATTCTAATCCATTCATATATACATACATACACACATATATTCATATATACATTCATGCACATATTTTTACATACATAAATTATTATTTTGTTTTTGACTAAACCTTTTCTTTATTTGAGAAATTAATTTTTGTAAGTTTACCCCCATGATATAATAATTATGCGTTTAAAATTTATTTCTATTTATTCTACAGTTTTGAATATTATTAAATTCATATAGAAAGCTTAAAAAAATTACTCAGTAAGCTTTAAAAAAAATATACATACTACATACATATTTATGTACTTAAAATTTTTGCGAATTTTTCCAAACTATTATAAGAATATTTTTTTGGAAATTTTCTTTAAACTTTTATATAACATTTATCAGTTATATATTAAAAAAAAATAAAACACAAAATTTAAACAAAATAAAAAAAAAAATTTTTAAAATAATCCAAAAAAAGAAAAATACAACAATCCAGGCAAGCATTGATCCAATAACCTTCTGGCTATGAGACTACCACGCTAACCACTAGGCTACGCAGTACCTTGAATTTCCCTTAATAATTCTACATTTTATTCATATATCGTATAACTCATCAAAAACCATCATATTTTACATTATATATATATAGCTACTTCTCAGGTGGTAAAAAGTACGGGTACTTCTAGAAGGGCTAGAGACATGGGACAAAAGGCATTAGGTAGAATTTTGCCTCTAGGGTACCAGAAAAATCTGACATTGGAACTTTTTAGCCCCGAAATAGCTCTATTTTAAGATTTTCTGAAAAAATTTTTGTATAACAAAAGCACGTTTTTCTTTTATACTTTTTATAATTAGAAACACAAACTAAGAAATAAATGATACGTTTTACGTTATTTTTATTATTAGAAACACAAACCGAGAAATAAATAATATTTGAAAATGCAATGATCTCACATATATTTTAATTTCGAAAAATCGAAATAAACTTAAATAAATGTCAGATTTTATAAAAGACATCAGATGTTTTGTGGCAACTGAATATTAATGCTTCATTTGTTATTGTTTTGAATATTATGTTTCGTCAGCAAGCTTTAAAAAAATATACATACACAATTTATGTACGTATGTATCTACCTAAAATTTTATTTTTATTGTTCGAGCGAAAACCTGTAAAAAATGCTAAATTCCAATACATTCATATATACATACATACACACATATATTCATATATACATTCATACACATATTTTTACATACATAAATTATTATTTTGTTTTTGACTAAACCTTTTCTTTATGTTTAAAATTCAATCCTATATGTTTACCCACAGTTTAAAAAAAACAGGTATCTATTCATAATTATGTATATTTGCATTTATAATTTTATTTATAATTTTTCCAACAGCAAAATTTCAAAATTTTCGATTCTAATACATTCATATGTACATACGTTCATATGTTGGAACGAAAAATTTTAAAATCTTCAATTCTAATCCATTCATATATACATACATACACACATATATTCATATATACATTCATGCACATATTTTTACATACATAAATTATTATTTTGTTTTTGACTAAACCTTTTCTTTATTTGAGAAATTAATTTTTGTAAGTTTACCCCCATGATATAATAATTATGCGTTTAAAATTTATTTCTATTTATTCTACAGTTTTGAATATTATTAAATTCATATAGAAAGCTTAAAAAAATTACTCAGTAAGCTTTAAAAAAAATATACATACTACATACATATTTATGTACTTAAAATTTTTGCGAATTTTTCCAAACTATTATAAGAATATTTTTTTGGAAATTTTCTTTAAACTTTTATATAACATTTATCAGTTATATATTAAAAAAAAATAAAACACAAAATTTAAACAAAATAAAAAAAAAAATTTTTAAAATAATCCAAAAAAAGAAAAATACAACAATCCAGGCAAGCATTGATCCAATAACCTTCTGGCTATGAGACTACCACGCTAACCACTAGGCTACGCAGTACCTTGAATTTCCCTTAATAATTCTACATTTTATTCATATATCGTATAACTCATCAAAAACCATCATATTTTACATTATATATATATAGCTACTTCTCAGGTGGTAAAAAGTACGGGTACTTCTAGAAGGGCTAGAGACATGGGACAAAAGGCATTAGGTAGAATTTTGCCTCTAGGGTACCAGAAAAATCTGACATTGGAACTTTTTAGCCCCGAAATAGCTCTATTTTAAGATTTTCTGAAAAAATTTTTGTATAACAAAAGCACGTTTTTCTTTTATACTTTTTATAATTAGAAACACAAACCAAGAAATAAATGATACGTTTTACGTTATTTTTATTATTAGAAACACAAACCGAGAAATAAATAATATTTGAAAATGCAATGATCTCACATATATTTTAATTTCGAAAAATCGAAATAAACTTAAATAAATGTCAGATTTTATAAAAGACATCAGATGTTTTGTGGCAACTGAATATTAATGCTTCATTTGTTATTGTTTTGAATATTATGTTTCGTCAGCAAGCTTTAAAAAAATATACATACACAATTTATGTACGTATGTATCTACCTAAAATTTTATTTTTATTGTTCGAGCGAAAACCTGTAAAAAATGCTAAATTCCAATACATTCATATATACATACATACACACATATATTCATATATACATTCATACACATATTTTTACATACATAAATTATTATTTTGTTTTTGACTAAACCTTTTCTTTATGTTTAAAATTCAATCCTATATGTTTACCCACAGTTTAAAAAAAACAGGTATCTATTCATAATTATGTATATTTGCATTTATAATTTTATTTATAATTTTTCCAACAGCAAAATTTCAAAATTTTCGATTCTAATACATTCATATGTACATACGTTCATATGTTGGAACGAAAAATTTTAAAATCTTCAATTCTAATCCATTCATATATACATACATACACACATATATTCATATATACATTCATGCACATATTTTTACATACATAAATTATTATTTTGTTTTTGACTAAACCTTTTCTTTATTTGAGAAATTAATTTTTGTAAGTTTACCCCCATGATATAATAATTATGCGTTTAAAATTTATTTCTATTTATTCTACAGTTTTGAATATTATTAAATTCATATAGAAAGCTTAAAAAAATTACTCAGTAAGCTTTAAAAAAAATATACATACTACATACATATTTATGTACTTAAAATTTTTGCGAATTTTTCCAAACTATTATAAGAATATTTTTTTGGAAATTTTCTTTAAACTTTTATATAACATTTATCAGTTATATATTAAAAAAAAATAAAACACAAAATTTAAACAAAATAAAAAAAAAAATTTTTAAAATAATCCAAAAAAAGAAAAATACAACAATCCAGGCAAGCATTGATCCAATAACCTTCTGGCTATGAGACTACCACGCTAACCACTAGGCTACGCAGTACCTTGAATTTCCCTTAATAATTCTACATTTTATTCATATATCGTATAACTCATCAAAAACCATCATATTTTACATTATATATATATAGCTACTTCTCAGGTGGTAAAAAGTACGGGTACTTCTAGAAGGGCTAGAGACATGGGACAAAAGGCATTAGGTAGAATTTTGCCTCTAGGGTACCAGAAAAATCTGACATTGGAACTTTTTAGCCCCGAAATAGCTCTATTTTAAGATTTTCTGAAAAAATTTTTGTATAACAAAAGCACGTTTTTCTTTTATACTTTTTATAATTAGAAACACAAACCAAGAAATAAATGATACGTTTTACGTTATTTTTATTATTAGAAACACAAACCGAGAAATAAATAATATTTGAAAATGCAATGATCTCACATATATTTTAATTTCGAAAAATCGAAATAAACTTAAATAAATGTCAGATTTTATAAAAGACATCAGATGTTTTGTGGCAACTGAATATTAATGCTTCATTTGTTATTGTTTTGAATATTATGTTTCGTCAGCAAGCTTTAAAAAAATATACATACACAATTTATGTACGTATGTATCTACCTAAAATTTTATTTTTATTGTTCGAGCGAAAACCTGTAAAAAATGCTAAATTCCAATACATTCATATATACATACATACACACATATATTCATATATACATTCATACACATATTTTTACATACATAAATTATTATTTTGTTTTTGACTAAACCTTTTCTTTATGTTTAAAATTCAATCCTATATGTTTACCCACAGTTTAAAAAAAACAGGTATCTATTCATAATTATGTATATTTGCATTTATAATTTTATTTATAATTTTTCCAACAGCAAAATTTCAAAATTTTCGATTCTAATACATTCATATGTACATACGTTCATATGTTGGAACGAAAAATTTTAAAATCTTCAATTCTAATCCATTCATATATACATACATACACACATATATTCATATATACATTCATGCACATATTTTTACATACATAAATTATTATTTTGTTTTTGACTAAACCTTTTCTTTATTTGAGAAATTAATTTTTGTAAGTTTACCCCCATGATATAATAATTATGCGTTTAAAATTTATTTCTATTTATTCTACAGTTTTGAATATTATTAAATTCATATAGAAAGCTTAAAAAAATTACTCAGTAAGCTTTAAAAAAAATATACATACTACATACATATTTATGTACTTAAAATTTTTGCGAATTTTTCCAAACTATTATAAGAATATTTTTTTGGAAATTTTCTTTAAACTTTTATATAACATTTATCAGTTATATATTAAAAAAAAATAAAACACAAAATTTAAACAAAATAAAAAAAAAAATTTTTAAAATAATCCAAAAAAAGAAAAATACAACAATCCAGGCAAGCATTGATCCAATAACCTTCTGGCTATGAGACTACCACGCTAACCACTAGGCTACGCAGTACCTTGAATTTCCCTTAATAATTCTACATTTTATTCATATATCGTATAACTCATCAAAAACCATCATATTTTACATTATATATATATAGCTACTTCTCAGGTGGTAAAAAGTACGGGTACTTCTAGAAGGGCTAGAGACATGGGACAAAAGGCATTAGGTAGAATTTTGCCTCTAGGGTACCAGAAAAATCTGACATTGGAACTTTTTAGCCCCGAAATAGCTCTATTTTAAGATTTTCTGAAAAAATTTTTGTATAACAAAAGCACGTTTTTCTTTTATACTTTTTATAATTAGAAACACAAACTAAGAAATAAATGATACGTTTTACGTTATTTTTATTATTAGAAACACAAACCGAGAAATAAATAATATTTGAAAATGCAATGATCTCACATATATTTTAATTTCGAAAAATCGAAATAAACTTAAATAAATGTCAGATTTTATAAAAGACATCAGATGTTTTGTGGCAACTGAATATTAATGCTTCATTTGTTATTGTTTTGAATATTATGTTTCGTCAGCAAGCTTTAAAAAAATATACATACACAATTTATGTACGTATGTATCTACCTAAAATTTTATTTTTATTGTTCGAGCGAAAACCTGTAAAAAATGCTAAATTCCAATACATTCATATATACATACATACACACATATATTCATATATACATTCATACACATATTTTTACATACATAAATTATTATTTTGTTTTTGACTAAACCTTTTCTTTATGTTTAAAATTCAATCCTATATGTTTACCCACAGTTTAAAAAAAACAGGTATCTATTCATAATTATGTATATTTGCATTTATAATTTTATTTATAATTTTTCCAACAGCAAAATTTCAAAATTTTCGATTCTAATACATTCATATGTACATACGTTCATATGTTGGAACGAAAAATTTTAAAATCTTCAATTCTAATCCATTCATATATACATACATACACACATATATTCATATATACATTCATGCACATATTTTTACATACATAAATTATTATTTTGTTTTTGACTAAACCTTTTCTTTATTTGAGAAATTAATTTTTGTAAGTTTACCCCCATGATATAATAATTATGCGTTTAAAATTTATTTCTATTTATTCTACAGTTTTGAATATTATTAAATTCATATAGAAAGCTTAAAAAAATTACTCAGTAAGCTTTAAAAAAAATATACATACTACATACATATTTATGTACTTAAAATTTTTGCGAATTTTTCCAAACTATTATAAGAATATTTTTTTGGAAATTTTCTTTAAACTTTTATATAACATTTATCAGTTATATATTAAAAAAAAATAAAACACAAAATTTAAACAAAATAAAAAAAAAAATTTTTAAAATAATCCAAAAAAAGAAAAATACAACAATCCAGGCAAGCATTGATCCAATAACCTTCTGGCTATGAGACTACCACGCTAACCACTAGGCTACGCAGTACCTTGAATTTCCCTTAATAATTCTACATTTTATTCATATATCGTATAACTCATCAAAAACCATCATATTTTACATTATATATATATAGCTACTTCTCAGGTGGTAAAAAGTACGGGTACTTCTAGAAGGGCTAGAGACATGGGACAAAAGGCATTAGGTAGAATTTTGCCTCTAGGGTACCAGAAAAATCTGACATTGGAACTTTTTAGCCCCGAAATAGCTCTATTTTAAGATTTTCTGAAAAAATTTTTGTATAACAAAAGCACGTTTTTCTTTTATACTTTTTATAATTAGAAACACAAACCAAGAAATAAATGATACGTTTTACGTTATTTTTATTATTAGAAACACAAACCGAGAAATAAATAATATTTGAAAATGCAATGATCTCACATATATTTTAATTTCGAAAAATCGAAATAAACTTAAATAAATGTCAGATTTTATAAAAGACATCAGATGTTTTGTGGCAACTGAATATTAATGCTTCATTTGTTATTGTTTTGAATATTATGTTTCGTCAGCAAGCTTTAAAAAAATATACATACACAATTTATGTACGTATGTATCTACCTAAAATTTTATTTTTATTGTTCGAGCGAAAACCTGTAAAAAATGCTAAATTCCAATACATTCATATATACATACATACACACATATATTCATATATACATTCATACACATATTTTTACATACATAAATTATTATTTTGTTTTTGACTAAACCTTTTCTTTATGTTTAAAATTCAATCCTATATGTTTACCCACAGTTTAAAAAAAACAGGTATCTATTCATAATTATGTATATTTGCATTTATAATTTTATTTATAATTTTTCCAACAGCAAAATTTCAAAATTTTCGATTCTAATACATTCATATGTACATACGTTCATATGTTGGAACGAAAAATTTTAAAATCTTCAATTCTAAT
>NW_026578612.1:0-20431 GCF_029603195.1 Condylostylus longicornis
GAATCAAGCAAGAGAAGCTAACCGAAAGAGCTGTCAAAGAAGTGGCAGCAATTATCTTCAACAGAGCCAAAACAACAGATGCGACCTTCTGGTGCTACCATATAGGCAGGGAGCGATAAGAACTGAAACAGCCATTGGATCGTTGTCTCTGTCGTTGTCTCTGTCGTAGAGAACGCGGTCTTGGATTTAGAAGCGAGTGAAGAGCTCGTGTTTGACATCAGTGGCCCATTGTGTCACCCAGATGGGATTACAACTCAAAGAACAATAATGATGAAACACAATTTGCCAGATTTCTGTTCAACAATTAAGGAAGCAACAACTCGTAGCCATTAATTGAGGTGTAGGAAGCTGATTACCCCCAAGGTCCCTTCTAGTGAGGCATATTTATGTTGCTGCCAAAGTACGGAATAAGGATGTGGATCGCCTCATAAAACCCGCTCACTCTATACTATACACAAAGAAGCAGCCGATTGTTGAGGAAAATCGCTTTTGAAGGTCGATTCCTGGTTGTGCTGCTCTCATTCAGGATAAAACGTCTCAGTTCCCAGCATGCTGTGCTCCGCGTGCTTTTGTTCGAACCAATGCGATGGATCTGATTCTGTTGACGTCAGGAGCATTGTGGAAAGTCAGAGCACAAGTTTCTCGCAATACTTCTTCTACACAGCCCTTCAACTTATATTATTTTCAGGGCTAAATTTAACAGGTGAGTTGCAACACACTCCTTTTTCAACTACATTCCTGCTGTCTAAATAGGATTCAAGCATCATAAGTCAACGTTACAAGCATCCCTCATGGCCATTTTAGGCAGCAAGCGTTTGATTTTTATCGTTCTCTTTATGAGTTCCTAGTCTGACGGTAACATCTAAAAAGGACTTCTTTGCCACAAGTGTCCCTTTTATTTTATAGAGATGGGTGATAAAAATCACTCTGAGAAGTCAAAATCCTTTAATCTCTTATCCTCTAGAGAACCCGCAGAAAATCAAAAGAATTTGGAAAAAGATGCATGCAATTTCCCAAATGAGAAAAAAGCTGATGAATTCGAAATTTCGAGGGTAGGATCCACGTCAAGTGTCAACAATGGGATGAATGACCAAAACTCAACTCACCAAAGCGTCCCTGTACTTTTTCTTCCAGTCGAGATTCACATGGAAGCCGCAGAACGAATCCAAGAGAATGCAAGAGATGTAAAATCTGAGATCTCATCCTCGAAGACATTATTCGGCTATCCAACAGTTCAAACTTTGCGACAGAATGATCTCCGACTTCGGCGTCCACGAGTATTACCTTCATTAAACAGATGGGATCCTCGCAACCCTGATGAACGATTGCTTCATCCAGTCAAAAATCCGTCTTGGATTCAATGGATACAGAACAAGCTTCCATGGTATAGATTAACTGTGCAGTCTGGTGGAGGTCCATGGCTATCCCTGCGTTCCAAGGACGCTCCCTATTCCTGGTGAGAACAAGCTGTTTTTAGTCAGCCAACTTATAACTTTCCTAATTGAGGTGTACGCTGCATCCTACTCATAGAGTTCCATCCTATTCACTTGCAGCTTCCTTTTACTACTTCTTGTACGCAGGGTTTGGGACGAAGCGAAATATCGTTGGGACAGTCCCGGTGATCGTTCTTGGCTTGTATTACGTATTGCTGGAATCGCGTTGATGATCTTGATATTCGTTTTGATGAATGTTGCTGAAGTTGGAGTTTTTTATGCTACAAAAAATTACGTCGAGGAGATCTGGGACTGGTTTCATGTCATTACTCGCCCTATTAATGAATGGGTGCGAACGAATGAAGCAGCTTATTCAGTTTTCATGTTTTTTGCCGGACTTCTAATGGTACGTTTCCGAGACTGTTTCGTTATCACCACGAGAAGGTTCAAGAGTCCTTTTCTATGATCTGTTCTTTCATTCTTAGGACATTCTCTTCCTCTGGGTCTTTCTTTGGTGGATGCTTTTGGGTGATTCGTTACGTTTGCCGATCGCATACGCAATGCTGTATGGTATTCGAGCCGTTCAGCGATTCTACACAATACTTCCCTACGCTGATGGATATCAATGGAATCACCCCAAATTTGGAAATATTCTTTGGCCGTCTCTCGTTGTACCTGTAAGCGTTCCCTTTCTTATTCCTTCAAACGTCCTGTCCCAATTTTCAGTATATTACGGGAGATGATTTCTTTTTTAGTGGACATGTTGGTTGTGGGACCCTTGCCGTTGTTGAACATCTCTATTGTCGCAATTGGTATGCTCTCTAGTGTCAATAATCTCCCATCATTATTCTAATTATTCTCATCTCTATCATTATTGTAATCTCTATCATTATTTTTCAGGTGGGGTGTGGGATATTCAACATTTGTAACTTTGTATCAAACCTTTTGGCTGACAGTAACGAGAGGTCATTATATGATGGACATGTTCGCCGGAGCTGTTGTTGCTTCCTGGGTCCACATTTTAGCCCAAAGCATCACTAAGCCCATCGACCAGTGGCTGGGGTTGCCACCTCGTCCCATAGTTCCTCGTGGATACTTTTTCAAAAGTATTCGTGGTAAAGCATTATCTCTGCCAGCTGAAGATTCAGACACGTTGTCGGTGGAACACTCAACGAGTACAACGACAGGAAACAATACGTCCCAGGAAAAAGACGATTCTCCACCGCTGTCTCCCAATGATGGACTGTCGAATACATCATCACCGAAACGCCCTTGTAGCAGTTCTATGCCAGCCAGTCCATCTCATGCATAGACGTTTGGATGCGATGCGCTGAGCCTGCCGTTTTTGCAGTTCAGAGCTCAATTTTACAGAGCTTATCTGTCTTTTGAAAAGGCAGTTTATTTTGCTCAAAATTTGTTTCTCTTTTTTATTCGTCGCAGCCCAAATTCAGCCCTTTTTGTTTGTAATCGATATTCTGTATTAAAATACTTGTTGTAAACAAATATCGATTACATTGATTGCACACGCTGATATCAAGATATTAACAGTGGAAAGGGAAGTGTACGTGGATATCAAGATATTAACAGTGGAAAGGGAAGTGTACGTGGATATCAAGATAACAGTGGAAAGGGAAGAAGACTGTTTATTAGACAACAGTGGAGATCGAAATGAAGCACTTCTTGTCGTAATACAAAGAACAGAATGGGACACGATGTGCTTGGCGTAAAATACGACAAACTTTCTGAGTCGATTAAGCGAGTTGTTTTTTATTCGATTTAATGGATAGTCATGACGAGAACGAGCAGAATGAGAAATTCAATTTTTTCTCGCCTAATTTTGATCCATTGTTGGCATTACGGAAGCTCGATGTTAAACCCCCAATTCCATACGCTATGCCATTCCCAGACATGAGTGAGAGTTCAATTTCGGGGAGAAGAGTTATTGTTCTCTTTCAGGCAAAGCTCAATTTCTTCTACCATTTCAACTTCAATCAAGAAAAGTCTATGAAGGGGATTCATTTTCTACTGTTGATAATTCGCGTCGATTGCAGATCATCAAGAACTGGGGATATCGACAATGTAAGGCCCTGTTACTCATCCAAGGCGTTATTCATACAAGGCATTAGTCATGCAAGGCGTTAGTCATGCAAGGCGTCATGCAATCATTATGCAGGCGCTGCTTATCATCTACGGTGCTCTGGCTTTCGTGCAGATATGAAGGCAAAAGCGGATCAGAAAACTTCAAAGAATAAACGTCATGTTCATTTCCATCATGATGGTTAGTTTTTGTGCTTATTCTAGATCGTTCAGAAAATGAGAACTGGTAGGCGAATTTCATTCATTTGGGTTGTTGCAACAATTTATTCGCGAATCCATGTCTATAACTGTTCATATGAAGCCAATTCGGAACCGCCGAAACTCCTTTTGCGGAATTCCGTTATTCTTTAATCAGTCATGGGATTTATTCCTTCTCTCAAATGAAAATACAGTACTGTTTATTCGGTAAGATGTTACTGCTCGGCACTTTAACTATATTTTTTTTGGCAGAGGAGCTAACATCGTATTCCTCAAATCACAGAACTGAAAATTCCATATTCGTCGAGTTGGCGCAGCTAATTTTTAAATTGTTTTGACGAAATCGAATTGTTTTATTCTCACATGAAGTACCGACAATGGTTCTCAAATAGTGCAGCAGTAGCACGTGCTGACAAAATCTCAGCTGCATGTGATGAAGGCCACTTGCACTCTTTGTCAAATTTGAATAAGTTGTTTCCAAAAAGCAGATGGTCAGGAAGAGGTCAAAAGGACAGCGAAAAGGAGCAAGGGGAGAGTAGCAATGAAGCACCAGACATGCTTCCCAATCAAGCAATGTCATCCCCAGGAATTCGTCCAGCTTTGGGGGACACAAGTATCGCTTCGTCTGAAGAATTGAGTGAATCAGCGGATGCCATATGCCTGCAATCTCAACAGTCCCGCTTTATGACTGTAACTAATCAAACATTAGAAAAAGCGAGGCAAAAATTGCGAGAGGTAGTAGAATTAAGAGAAGCGCGGCATCGACAACAATTAGAGAGCAATCACCCGCAATATCTGAAGAATTGCGATAATCCGTATTATCCTACCGAGAACAACACCATTCAACGAGATGGTTAGCAGATTTTTCTCGTTTTCTTCTGCATCTTCTTCTGTTATTCAGAGTTTTGGAGTTTTCGAGCATCTGATGGATTGAATGAGTTCAACCCCAAGTCTCCTCAATCGCCACTTATTGAAAATCCCAAGAGTTCAACAACAGATAACCAGCAGGGCGATTCAATGACGATGCAATTTCAACGTCAACAGTTTCATCATACAATCAACGAGCTTGCTGACGCCCCTCAGTATCAATTTGGTGGTTCAAGAAGCGATTTGTTTTCGAGAAATCAATCAAATCATCCCGCTCTTAATCACTCTTGGTATCCTGAATTAGGAGACTCTGGTTTATTTCATTCAAGAGATAGACAACAACACAACGAGTATCCCACTGATCCCTACAATCAACAATTTTATAATCACCCCACTAGACAAGATGTTATAAACCTTGATCAGTCCTATTCCTCAATGCAAGGAGAGGATCCTCATTCGTCGGAATCCTATCATTCCCAACAGCCATTCGATGTCAATCGGGAAAACTGCTATCCATCTCAATCCCATTCCAATCGTGATTTCTATAAAGCTCATCCGTATACAACATCTACCCATGATGGTGGTCGTCGTTTCTCGTCTTATACTGAAGAACCAAGAACGTCATCCGATAGCCGTTCGCATTTCGCTCAGCATGAGTTTTACTATGAGTCAGAAGCCATTAAGCGAACATCTCATCGACCACCGAGACATCCAGGGGATCCCTTCCCTTCTTCCAATGTTGTTGATTACATGCGGGGTGATCAAGGACAGAAGATGGCTGACAATCTGAGTCGCCCATCTTCCAGTCTTCCTTCTTTCCGACAGTCAACAAGTGGGTTACCAGCCCTCGCGGATAGCCCTCTTTTTCGCAATAAGAAAACATTTGAAGGAATTGAACGTCCCAAGACTGCAACAACTGATCGTTTCTCGATGGTTTCAAATGGTTCATTTGATTCTGATCGAATTCGTTCAATCAATTCAGGAGGAATATCGAAATACACATCAATGGAAAATCATCAGAGAATTGAACCAGAAGAAATCGTTGGGACTCCTCCAGCAAACAAAAAGCATTCAGAAAATCAGGTGATCCCTGCGCTTAAGCATCAATTGTCTCACAATGAAGAAGAAGCGCAAAACGTCATTCAAGGACCTCTTGATTTTGAAACGCTTCTGGAAGAAACTCTCAAAAAAGAAGAAACAAAAATGGAAAGTCATTTAATGGATGAAGAAACTGGAGATAGAGAGCCATACTCATCAGAAGAAAACGCCATGACTGAGACGAACAGAGCGATCCCGAAAAAGCCATTTTTGAAGAAAGGATCCAGAAACCCGTTTACAGTGATTCCCCCTAAGGCCCCGCTTCCAAAAATGGCAAGAAAACCGACCTCAGCATCATCTGGCAATGCGGTTTATCAGCAGATCAGTCGAGAATGTCAGAATACTAAAACGGCGAATCCGAAGAAAGCGGTGGTGCCCTCAACGCGCTCGACATCCACGCGTGGAAGACGGTTCTCGACTCCGGCACAAGGAATACAGGAGCAGCAAGAAGGAGTAAAGCAGAAACGTGTGTCTCTTGAAACGAATCAAAAAAGAACCGCTGGAATCCCCGAAGGCAAAGAGATGGGGCGCGAACGAAAGGTAGCACCAGGGGGTTTAACGCGATTGACTGCAGGAGTGACTCGCGTTGGGCAGCAGAAACAAGACCCCTCTGCTGAGAGTCGTCGCTGTCCATCTAAGGAGGAGTTGCCAAAAATCCATCTGAAATTTCCAACTGTCAGGGGACTGCAAAAAGAAAGAATGCAGCAAGAAAAAGAGGAAGAATTAAGAAAAAAACGAGCTGCAGCATCCCCACTAGGAAGCGTAGTTGTTAAATCAGCAGCACGCCATTCCGATGCAGCGAAAATCAATGATGAAAGCGCCAGGAAAAAATCAGAAAATTTATTGACACTTGCGACTACAGTGTCAGGAGGCAACGATGATGAATCTATAGAAACGAATGAAGTTGTAAGCAGCAGGATTTCCTATGGAGGAGTTTCAGATCGCCCGGCATTTGATGAGATAGACGAAATTATAGAGAAAGAAGAAGTCCATACTGGAAGACAAAAAGCTGTTGCAAAAAGACAAATTCCAAAAAAAAGGGCTATACGAGAACGAGCAAAGTCACCTATAGAGCTTCTTGATGAAATCGATCTCCTCAGTGGATCTCCACCAATCGCAGATCAAAAGGTGAAAAGTGATTTTACAATGCCTGATCCCGCGTCGACGTTATTGGGGAAAATTCCCGAGTTCAGTTATGGCGAAATGAAACGAAAAGAGTTGCAAAAATCTGGAAAAATGGTGTTTGGGAATGAAAGTAGCGCTTGTATGAGGATTGAAGCCGCGGCACATCGATTGCAAAAGAAAGAGGGTGAGAAAACAGCAAATACGATTTGTTGTGCATTCATATCCTCAAATAGCAAAAGCGATGTCTTATTCATATCTCTTCTTACAGATCAATCAGGCTTTGCATCCAATGAATGCTTAGCGCTTGCTGCACAAGCACAAGCAAAGATAGCTGCTGTGGAAGAAGAAGTTAAAAAATTGAAGGCTCTGCAGCTTGATTTCAAACAAAAAAAAGATGTTCTGGATTCAGAAAAAAAAAGTTGGTTCATCGAAAGGGATAAACAGAGAATTGGGATTGCAGCGGAAAGAGAAGCAGCGATGGCGGACGTCGAATCTTCGAGAAAAGCTCTGAAAAGAGAAAGAAAGAAATTTGAAAAAGATTTAGAAGAATTACAAAATTTATCGATCAAACAAGAAAGAGTGGAAGAACAAAATCGGAATTTAAAAATATCTTTAGCTCAATTGCAAGTGAGTGACTTTAGTTAATGATGTGGGATCCTAATCTTCACAAATATTAAATGATTTAGGATGAATTCCTGGATAAGGAGGAAAGGTATCGATCTTTAATTGAAAGACTTCAAAATAAGGTTCATTTGCTTGAGAAAAAGAATCAATCATTAAATAGTTCAGTTGAGCAGTTTGAGAAAACATCACAACAGCTGAGTCAACGTCTATTGCGACAACAAAAAGCAGCAGCTCGAACAATTGGAATCAAAAATCAAATGATGGTGCCACGAAGTAAATCTCAACCGTCTATGGGAAGATTTTCGAATGTTAAAACAAAACAACCATTGGGATTTGGATCATCCCAACCTCGATTTCCCGGATCGTCCCTGTCATCCCATTCGTCAAAATCTATAAATGATTCTCGTGATGTTCAAAAATCGACTTCTGAGTTTCACACGGTGAATGGCTTCAATGATGAAATATATCAACAACGGCAATCGAGCAATCAATCAAGTCTGTCTTCATCAGTGGCTTCATCAGCTGAAGAAACTCTGTCTCTCGGCGGTAGTGGAGGACAGCGAATGAATACGAAGTTATTGAGTCACAGAAGTCCAGCACGCAGCTCAGAATTTGGAGCGAATGTTTCGACAGTTCCTGACGAGGAAAAGACCGAAGAACTCGAAGCTCGACGAAGACGGCCGTCCCAAAACAAGGGAACTGGCACTTTGAATCGCAGCAACAAACAGGGTTACAATTCAAGAGGAGGATTCAATGAAGAAGGACTAAAAGCAGCAGCAGATCAACAAAAAAAAATCGAAGAAGGGAGGAGTGTTCCATCAGCAACGATGAATGCGAAAAATCCACTCCCTCTTGAAAATTTCTCAGAGTTATTAAATTTCAATTTAGAAGAATCTTGGAAACCCTTCGATGATTCTTTGAAATTATTGGGTTTGCCAGACGCTTTAGAATTGATTCAAAGGCCTACAACAAAACCAGACGGAAGGCGTGAACTAATTTATAAAGACGGGCATCGAGAAATTGTCTTTAATGACAAAACCAGAAAAGTTGTTGTAAGTCTTTGTAATAATGATTTAGATAATTCTTGTTCCATGTTTAGACTCCTGCTGGATGGATTTTCAGTTTTTTTACAAATGGGGACATTCGTGGTATTCAACCTATAGGAACTCAAGTACGGAAAATACAAGCAAATTGTTTCGGTAAAAGTCTTGTCTTTTCAGTTTTATTACTTTCATCAAGACACAATCTATAACATTACTACTGCAGATGGGAAAGCATATAATGTGTACGTTGCGGTCAATTCATGGATAGCATTTATTTCATTGACGGCTTCTTCCAGATTTCCTGATGGACAAGTCGATTGTGCGTATCCAGATGGGAAAGTTCAAGTCCGATTTCCTCAAGGATTTTTGAAGCAAATTGATCAAGATGGAGTTGAGCACATTCAAACCTTTCGGTAACATTTTGTAGAGTTTCGGAATTGTAATTAGTTTTCAATCAAAATTCGTTTTAGTTTTTTTATCTAAGAAGTAGAGAATGTAAAATTTTTCTTCTCGAATTGTTTGAGAGTTACCGTTGACCTCGTTAATCAATTTGTACCATTTTTTTGAAAAATTAAAAAAAAAGAACATTTCATACGAAGATAAACAGCAATTTGCTGTAATGAATATACTAGAATTGAAAATGTTGCTATTGGTTGAACGATTCCGGAGGGGAATCATGATGAGGGGGTTTAGATAATGACGATGATAATCTGATCGTCATTGTTGGCGGATGTTGCGTTGTCGATATGACAGATTCATTTTCAAATTCATCTACTGGCGTCATCTCTTCAGCTTCGTAATCGTCTTGCGCATAATCTTCTTCACTTTCCTGTTCGTATTCGTATTTTTCTTCCTCAACTACAGAGTCATTTACATAAGCGTCACACTCGCTAATTTCCGTCTTTTCCATTAAACTCGATTCCGCGTCTAATTCCGTCTCCTCATCTTCCGAACTGTCAGAACTTCCAGGCGACAACTCAAGCAACTGTTGTGAAGAAACAAACGATGAGAACTAGATTGTATTTCGGCTCAGATATTCATAAACGTCACCTTTTTGATCTTCTCTAGATCTTGTGCATTCTTCTTGCCTCTTCTTCGGTCAATCTCAGCAAAATCAATGCAACAGTATCGTCTTGCGAGTTCCATTACCACGCCTTGGAGTTGAAGTGCCTAATGTCAATCACAACAACGCATCAACCACTCATTCTTATTCTATATTAGCGACACTCCGTTCAATCATAGCGACACTCCATTCAATCATAGCGCGACTTCATTCAATAATTAGCGCCAATAATCAGCGACATTCTACTGGCTAAACCTACTTGATGAAATAGTGAATGATCGGGACCATTGAAGAGCCGACAATTGCTTGAAATGCGAGAAAGGTACTTCTCCAGGGTTCTGCGAGACAAGACAAACTATATAACTATGCGCTCAAAGGAGATAATTATGACAATAATTCTTACACAAGGGATGAGAAGTTTTGTCTTTCGGCAAACGTCTTTATATGCTGAAGGCACATTGGTTGCTGTATGATATCAGCGTAGGTTGGATGGTCCACGGAGTTGGGAACGTTGATAAATGGGATAACGGAGGCTGCTGATACATCTCGATTTGCATTTGAACAAATTTCCGAAATCGCTCTCAACACGTTCTTGTTTATCAATGACTTCTTAGTGGAAAGAATTTCGGGAGAATCCTTTTCTGCTGTGATGATATCCTGAAAGATAATATAGAGTCATCAGAATTCCATTGACAAAATATATAATATTTGAGCATCCCGATCCTAACGTACTCGATTCTTAGCAACCCATGGACAATCCTGTGCATATGCTGCCCTCCATTCATTTGCACTCGTCTGGCTCGGATTACGACTCAGCCGATTCAAAATTGGTGGAAAACCAGATTGAAGAATCAGACCGCCGAGGCCCAGCAACTACAACAAAGAACAAGGTTACTAGATGAAACAACATTATTTCAAATTCGAACTCAAGAAAAAAAAGAAGTTATCTTACTCTTCGTTTCTTATCGACTTTGCTAAAAACGGCCAACTCTTCTTCAGTTCGAGCGAGTATTCTGTTCACGACGCCGTGCTCATAAAATGTCGCGGATTGCCGTTGATTTTTTTTTGACAAGACGGCTTTCACTCTAAAAACAGTTCATCATCATCACTGAAACATCATTTTTCAGACTATCACAAGAACATCGCTAAGATTCCATCATAATCGAAATATCTATCCACTATCGAAATATCGATCAACCATTCTTACCTATTCCTCCGCTCGTCTTCGAGATCATGATGAGAATCGTAAAACATTCCGCTCTTAATCACCAAAGCGTCCTTATCAAGCTTAATTCCCGCCGCAGTTAAAATTCTTTCTTCGACCGTATCAGCTGTAATCAACCGAAGAATCAGAACTTCCCTCGTTTGCCCGATTCGATGCGCTCTGAGAAAATCATCGTCATTATTCCAATCGAATCACCAACATTTCCAAAAGAGTCGTCGATTTGTTCAAAATCAATAACACACCTGGATTGCGCTTGTTCGTCATTTTGCGGGTTCCAATCAGAATCGTATATGATCACAGTGTCAGCTGTTTGAAGATTGACACCCAAACCGCCCGCTTTCGTCGACAACAAGAATATAAAATAGGGCGAATTCGGTTGATTGAAGAGAGACAATCGGGTCAGTCGATCTTCACTAGATGTTGAACCATCCAGGCGTAGAAATGCCCAACCACGAAGGGAGAGGAAGACCTGAATTTAGTTGATAGAACAACGAAGTACGGATCAAATTCGCACCTCCAGAATATTTAACAATTTCACCATTTGAGAGAAAATGAGAACGCGATGGCCAGTTGCTTTCAATTTAGTCAGAACGTCATCAAGAACCCAGAATTTCCCACAGACCCGTAGCAAACTTTCATCGGCTGAACAAAATAGGACAGACAGCACACTTGATGCAGTATACGCGACATACAGTAAATATATAGATGCGATGGAGAGTCATGTATGCATGATCGACAGTACACTCGAAAACCAGAATATATTTAAGACAGAACGGGTAAGATATACAAAGATGGAGTCAAAGGTATGCGATATGGGAATATGCAGAGATGAAGCAGGATGTCGAAGGCATTCAATGGAGACCATTCAACTGACTTGGAATTTCTGGTCCAGCTGGGCCTTTGGGACAAAATAGATACGGATGATTGCACACCTTCCTCAATTGCATGAGAACATTCGAGGCGACGGATGCACCATTTGGTGTTTCTCTAGACTCAATCACTTTGTAGAGTTCTTGCTGAAGTCCGGACATCGGACACCAAAGAACTTCCTCATGCTTCTGAGGAACCTCGTTCTCGACTTCCTTCTTCTCTCGACGTAAGAGAAATGGCCGAAGAACCTGGTTAAGAAGACAGCAATGTCAAAAGCAATAATCAGATCAACAAGTAAAGCGACATACTTTATGTAGACGGTCAACGATAAGAAGCTGTTCCTCTTCCGTAATATCAACCTGGTGTTGAGACCCAGCTTGCGATAGCGGTGCATTAAACCTTCGAAAGAAACAAATGAAATGAAGAATCCAGGCATCGCTAGAGGTTTGCCAAAAATACGCCAATGGGCGAAGAACTTCTTACCATTGTTTGAAAGTTTCCGACGAGTTGAATATTGTCGGCATCAAAAAATTCAGCAAAGCCCAAACTTCTTGTAAATCATTTTGAAGCGGAGTTCCCGTCAACGCTAAACGTCTCTTCACTCGAAACCCGCGACCGGCACGCTTATCTGTTAGTACTTGAACCAATTTGGATTGCGGATTTTTAAGCCTGAGATCCACAGACAGAAAATGAAAGTGAGAATAACGCTTGATTTCATTACCGATGAGCTTCATCGACTATCAAATACTCCCAATTTATTTTTTTCAAGTGTGTTGCATCTTTCATAATGAATGCGTCTGTTGTCAACAATACGTTGAAGGCAACACCAGCATCGTTGGACGTGCCAAAATACTTCATACGCAGGCTTTTACGAAGATCCCTTGATAGAGAAAAGAGCACTATTATCAATATATAATCACTTGTAATGGAAAGATCATCAGCCCAAAAATGCAGCTTACTTGGATCCATCATAAATTACAACATGAAATGATGGGAGCCATTTCTTGAATTCAGCGACCCAGCCACTATGGAGCGTCGATAAGGGCGCCACGATCAAAAACGGTCCCTTTGTGCCCTTCACTTCATGCAGATAACCAAGTAGCGAAATTGTTTGTATGGTTTTACCCAAACCCATTGCATCCGCCTTCAAAACAAACATGTGTTACGCTTTCTAGACGTACTTTCCGTCTTATAAACAGATTGATAGGTCTATTTTATCTACTCACGAGGATTCCATTGAGATTGTTGTTATACAAGGATACCATCCATGACAATCCCTTTAATTGGTACTCTCGCAATTGTCCTCCCTTCAAATTGCTTGGGGGAACAACGACTTCCTCTTGAATTGAATGGGTGAGTTCGAAGTATCGATTTTTCGCTGCTATTAAAGCATCGTATGAAGGACCGTCTTCTCTGAAAGAAAGAAAAACAAAATTTTTTTGCAAGAAAGCGATCAAATGGACCGACTGGGGCTCCTCCTTCGCGTCATTTGCAGCTTCCTCCGTTCTTCCATTACGCTGTTGCTCGTCGCGATGTTGCCTTACGAGAGTTCCAAGTTGATTCATATAGTCTTCTGTTTGTTTGACCAATTCTAATAAGCGCTGATTTTTCGTTTCTCTTAAAAGCTTCATATATTGAACTTCGTCTCTCGCCCGCAACGCCGCCAAACGCTCTCTCTGAAATTGAGCCTCAGAACTCAAATCTTTTCGCTCTCTTGCTGCGAGCTGTCGACTCAGATTCAATGCAACTCTTTTTGTGAGTTTCACGTTTCTTGCATGAAAGTCTACAAAACGATTACGATGTCGTACCACCTGCGAAAGTAGACTTCAGTGAAAACTGATAAGCTGCGGCACATTTTTACCTCTTTAAGAAAATCAAGCCTCGCGCGTTTTCGATCATCCAAATCCCTCAAGAGCATCTGGGATTCAGTTCGAAGACGGCCTAGCAATTTCGTTTTTCTTCCCTCTCGCGATGAAATTGATATTTGCGGAGGCAAATGGGAAACAACAGAACTTCGAGGGTCGTCTGGTCCAAAAGACGAAGCAGACGCACTCGCAATCGAGTGATGGACCGTCACTTGAGTTCTAATGTAATTCTGAAACTCCGCTAGTCTCGCCCAACGACGACGGGAGGGTCGCTTCGATTTAGAATCATCGGTTTTGCCGAGAGCAGCCTCTAGACGTTCATGACCCAGTCCGTTTTCCGCCATGTCGGCAGCAACAGGGACGTCAGTTTGATCTTTCAATTGTTTTTGCTCCTCCTTCCAAAAAGATGGAGACTTCATTCTTAGCAACCGTTGTCTCTTCAAATCATCATACAACTCGAACCAAGTATTGAATGTTTTAACTGGCGCGGGTGGTGCTTCCATAGACGTCGGAGTGTCTTCCTGTTTCTCTTCAAGCATCAGCGCAGATTCAAGCTGATCGATTTCACGGTGCAATCGATGAAGTAGAGTCCCGCGCTTCACGGCACTTTCCGAATCTCTTGATGCCATTCGCAACTTTTCTATCAGAGACGCGTCATGATGAAGTAGAAGAGAAAGTACAGAATCTTGACCCAGAGAGTTTTGTTGATGGGCACCAGGGACTGTTAATACCGCCCGTCCCTCTTCAATTGTGCGTTTGACTTCACTGACCAGAAACGGAAAACGTGTATCGATTCTTAATCCACTTGATTCTGTTGTTGACGCTTCTGCCCTGGATGGTTGAAGTGGTGGAGTGGGAGAAGAACCTTCAGTGTTTTGTTGCGACGGACTCCTAAAAGATCGCTGAATCTGCTGATCTTGTTGTTGCTGCAGTTGCTGTCGTTGCTGGAGCAAGAACAGCTGTTGAAGCTGTTGCTGTTGTTGCATCTGTTGTTGTAACTGTTGTTGCTGTTGTAACTGTTGTTGCTGTTGTAACTGTTGTTGCTGTTGTAACTGTTGTTGCTGTTGTAACTGTTGTTGCTGTTGTAACTGTTGTAGCTGCTGCTGTTGTTGTAACTTCTGCTGTTGCTGTATCTGTTGTTGGTGTAACGGTTGGTGTTGCTGTTGTTGGTGTAACTGTTGCTGTTGCTGGTGTAACTGCTGCTGGTGTAACTGCTGCTGGTGTAACTGTTGCTGTTGTTGGTGTAACTGTTGTTGTTGATGTAACTGTTGCTGCTGTTGTACTGGTTCCTGTTGTCGTTGACTTTGGAGGTGAATATTTTGGGGTTGGTGACGAAGAAGCGACACATTTGGATGACTACGTTGAACCAAAGAGGGAGATGATTGACTTTGCTGATAACCAGAAGGAAGCGACGTTTTCTGTTGCAAGGGAACATATGGACGGGAAGACTGATAAGCCGGCATATTGGGCTCGGCGCGATCCGTAACAGAGTCCCCAACGGAAACGGGAGAGACCGTTGGGACACGACTGTCAGGAGAAGGGAGAATCCCCTGGGGAGCGGAAGGTTGGGGTGTTTTAAGATTATGTAGAATGGGAGAAACACTGGGAAGATATTGAGGGTTAACGTTCATGGGGGTATTTGTGGATTGTCGGGGTGTTGGGGCCTCCGAGGAAGACGAATCCAAAGAAGGAAAATGAGAACTTGTGGGTGCATGGGGGGAGGAAGAAGGACCATGTTCTGTTGAATAGAGAAAAGAGCCAACAGACGAAAAATCCACAGGCGGAGAACTTTCCTCGGAGAGGCGCTGCCGTTTGGCGGGAGGGGGGACGAGTTCTCTCTGACCGATGCCGGGTGCAGTGTTAAACTGACGGTCCAACGACTGTTGAACATTGACATCTCTATGGTCTTGTACGGCAGAATCACTAGTCACCGTTGGTTGTTGCTGTAATTGCGTCCCTCGTTGTTGGCGGGGAGGAACAAGTGGAAATTGGGCTTCCTCGTGGTGTTGACTCATATTAAATTGTTAAAAGGTTCAGGTGGCAGGACTGAAAGAAATTTTTACGAATTCGTAGAAGAGTGGAACTAATTCTTAAGTTAAATAGAAAAATCTCATGAAGGGTTAAAGTTGCTGGGGTTGGCGTTGGAGTGAGATTTCTGGGCGGCTATCTGAACCATCTGTACTTTTAATAAGAGAGGAATCGATGATAGGATCAACAGATGGGAGGTGCTTAGATAATTCCTCAAATGCCTCGTCAGATAGGGACCTTTCCACCGCATAGACTGGAATTGGATCGCGGGACTCCATCACTGCCATCTCGTCGCCTACTTGATCCAAACTGCCAAAACTCCTCTTGGGCTTTGGGAGATTCTCAGGGTTCACCGAACCCGCAGGAACGCCTGATGAAATCGCAGCGACGACACCCTCCCACGTTGGAAAGTCCTTTGCAACAGACGCGGTGGTTGTTTTCCCGCCATCTCGTCCTGAAGCATAAGGCGATCCGTCGTGTCCCTCCCAAAATGAAATTCGATCGACCAGAGGCTCCGAGTGAGGGTCCTCCGTTGGGACCACCCCTGTTGGCGCGCGATGACGATTTGGAACACGACTGATTTCCCGCAAGGGTCTATTGTGATGATTGACCCGAGGGGGAAATTTCCGACCTTCTAGAGACGAACAAGACGACGGAGCCGTTCGCGGCGAACGTGGCTTCGGACATCGAGATTGTGGACGTAAATCTACGATGATGGCAGTCCTGATAGAAGAGTTAGATGGGAGTGTGAAATAGCATGACTCTCACATATTGTCGCAGCCGAATTCAAACAGAGTAGGATTTGGGGAAAGCAATTCTTCGAAAAGAACTTCAAGAATATCACTGAGTTTCACGGCATCCTAAAGAACAGTACGTTATAGAGAGAATCATGAACGTCGACGTATAAAAAAAAAGCTATAGAGAGAATCATGAACGTCTCACATTGATGCGTTCGCGGATAAAATCGACAATTTCTTGCGAAGTGGCAGATTCCCAAATTCCGTCACATCCAACGATCTGGAAAAGAGTGATTGCTCGAAAAACAGAGCTTTTTGAGACTTACAAGAAATTCGTCCTGTTCTTTGAGATCTGCAAAAATAACATCTGGAACGGCCGAGACAATTTGTCTATCGGGAGGTAGAGATGAATTGAGTTTATAGATGAGATCTCCTAGAGCGCGACTTAAATTGAGGTTGCCGTTCACACGTCCCAGTTCGAGCCAGCCACCCGCTGAGACTATGCGAGCCTAACGAGAAAACAGGATGCCGATACTTGTAACAAATTAGCGCCTCACTTTCTCCTCAACCAAATACGGCTTATGGTCTTTAGAGAGTTCCACGGCAACACTTCCTCGACAAAGCACACAACGGCTATCCCCGGCGTTTGCTACGACGACTTGATTGTCCTGAAAACAGGAACGCTAAGAGTTCTCATCTGGATGACGTTTGTCTTACGGTCACGAGAACAGACACAGCAGTACATCCAGCTACCATTGCAAATCCCTGGTTTGATCGCGCCGACCCGATTCGAACCAGCCCCGCAAGGAGCGAGCGGAAACCAGCCAAACTGAAGAAGTTCGGACTTGATTGTGGTCCTTTCGACGAACTGGTTTGTTGTCCAGGAGATGGAGCTGCCTCATTGAGCAGCTGCGCGTCTCTTTCCTTTTTGTCGGTAGCATCACAATTCATTTTTGGATCTCCTTTTGATTCTGTCAGGTCTGAAAATTCGTCAGAGGATACTTCCGCTCTCGGGCTACTCAATACTTCGCTCTCTGTTTTCCTTTTCTTCTCATTTTTTCTGTGAAACATTTTCCCTCCAAGTTTCACTGTTGATCGAAATCCTGTCTTGCATGGAGTATCACTGCCTCCAGGGGAAACCTCAGCTCTTGCCGCAACAGCCTCAAGATCTTCAGCAGTTGTCGTTTGGTTGATTGGAGGGAACTTAGCAAGAATTTGGGGATCAAGACACTCCTTAGAGAAGAGCTCAAGCTCGCATTGGGCTTCTTCACTAGCGAGCAGCGAGTCCAGAGCGATATAAGTTGCGCGGAGACCGGAATCGAACCGACCTAAAAAATTCGCATAAGAATGATTGACAGAATATTGAGTTGAAAGAGAGGTACCCTTTCTAAAATCCGGATTTTTCACAAGTTCATCGACAATGTGACGGGAGACAAAATGGGCCACTTGAGGGCCTCCATGGCCGTCATATACCCCAAAAAGCGCGACGGAAGTGTTGGCTTCGTCGAGATGTTCGAAATAGTGAACAATGTGCGAATCCTCCATCGATGCTCTCCTGGAGAAGCGAAATGAAAATACCAGCAGCCAAATAGTGATACATACCATCCTTGCATTGAAGACAATCCATACTTGAGTTTTCCCAAAGTTCCATTTTTTGAATGTTTTTTCGATACTGGGGAAGTTAGATAATTACCCATCGGGATATTAGACGGAACGATTAGCGCTGGACAAGAAAATAGGACCCGATGTCTACATTCATAAAGAGAAAAGGCTAGAGAGACGGGAATAGAATCCCTTTGAATCTCAGAAGAAATTCTGCGTTAAAGCTGACGGGAAGACCTTTGAAATTGAACGATGATGATGAAAAGCAAGTTCCTTGGAACGATCACTTCATGAAGTAACTTGACAGACAACAACAACAAACACTTCCTGCAGTTAAAGAGCAGACATGGCCCAATTATTATGGAGGGATAAAAAAAATTTACCCAAACGTGGACTCATCAATCACTTTTGGATCCTCAAGAGGAGTAACAGAAAAACAGATAGTCAAGGATCGAGTCCTGTTTACGGTTCCTAGCAAGGCGTCCGCAGTTGAACATAAACGCGTAAACGCCTCCAAATGCAAACAATGGAAGAACGCAGAACATATGAATGGTTTTTTTGTGATAGACCCTCAGGAATCAACCGTCTCTAAAATAACAGAAACTTGACGAAGACTTCTGGCCTCTAATGAAGAACTCAGAATGGGGTTTCAGCGACAATGTGCATGTTGCTCTGGCGTGAGAGGGAACTTGACACGAAGCTGGTCAACGTTACAGATCTTCCCTTGCTTCGCGTAGAACTCAGGACAACATCCTCTTGGTTGTTTCGGTTGCGTTTCTGACTATCTCACGTTGGCTGTGAGGAGGAGAACTGACGCACTCAGAAAGATTCTAGAAAGAACGTACAATATTTTGATCCCGCAGTCTGGGGGGAATCATTTCATGTTGGTCGGAATGGTCCGTTCACTCACTCATTGGCACTAGCAAGTTTCTCATTCATTTTGTTTTTGCATCCAGGAAACAACAACAACTTTCAAAGCTATCAGTATCTCTAACTCGTATTGCTTGAAAGGGAACAAGTCAGCTGCCATCGATGCACTCGTTTCTTGGAACACCATCAGCATACGCTATCTTGTCCACCAGAGCGATCGCGATAATAACATGGGGCAAGCCCTGCTCTCTTCACAACCTTCTCTTTCACACATCGAGGCCGTGAAACATCTTTTCGAAGCAGACCAACCGAACACACATTCTACGTTGATCGATCCACATAACAGTCAGCTTGTCTGTTGTGCGTGTGTGCACAACCAAATGCAATCACAGCAAACCTGGTTGGCATTCATTCATTGGCAATCATCTCCATCCATCAGTTGCATCTTCATCCATCAGTTGCATCTTCATCCATCAGTTGCATTGCATCTTCATCCATCAGTTGCATCTTCATCCATCAGTTGCATCTTCATCCATCAGTTGCATCTTCATCCATCAGTTGCATCTTCATCCATCAGTTGCATCTTCATCCATCAGTTGCATCTTCATCCATCAGTTGCATCTTCATCCATCAGTTGCATCTTCATCCATCAGTTGCATCTTCATCCATCAGTTGCATCTTCATCCGTCAGTTGCATCTTCATCCATCAGTTGCATCTTCAATCCATCAGTTTTTTGATCATGATCCAAAAAAATCACAAGTTATTTCTCACTCTCTTTGCGGTTCTAGTGGTTAATAGTTTCCATTCCATGTGACACAAAGCCTCGAAAGAATTCTGCCAACAATGCATGGATAATCCTTGGACCTTGCCCTTTTGCCGTAATTTTTGCCGCTGCGAACCGTTGCCTGCGCCAACAACCACAACTACGGCAACACGACTGCGGCAACAACCACGACTGCGGCAACAACCACGACTGCGGCAACAACCACGACTGCGGCAACAACCACGACTGCGGCAACAACCACGACTGCGGCAACAACCACGACTGCGGCAACAACCACGACTGCGGCAACAACCACGACTGCGGCAACAACCACGACTGCGGCAACAACCACGACTGCGGCAACAACCACGACTGCGGCAACAACCACGACTGCGGCAACAACCACGACTGCGGCAACAACCACGACTGCGGCAACAACCACGACTGCGGCAACAACCACGACTGCGGCAACAACCACGACTGCGGCAACAACCACGACTGCGGCAACAACCACGACTGCGGCAACAACCACGACTGCGGCAACAACCACGACTGCGGCAACAACCACGACTGCGGCAACAACCACGACTGCGGCAACAACCACGACTGCGGCAACAACCACGACTGCGGCAACAACCACGACTGCGGCAACAACCACGACTGCGGCAACAACCACGACTGCGGCAACAACCACGACTGCGGCAACAACCACGACTGCGGCAACAACCACGACTGCGGCAACAACCACGACTGCGGCAACAACCACGACTGCGGCAACAACCACGACTGCGGCAACAACCACGACTGCGGCAACAACCACGACTGCGGCAACAACCACGACTGCGGCAACAACCACGACTGCGGCAACAACCACGACTGCGGCAACAACCACGACTGCGGCAACAACCACGACTGCGGCAAC